>NW_019524599.1:12530-28630 GCF_002814215.2 Seriola lalandi dorsalis | reverse complement strand
CCTCCACCTCCTCCAAAGCTTCCCATCCCTGAAAGCTGCTCCACCCACCAAGGACTGGACAGAGGTCAGAGTCCGTCCATCATATGAGGGGACTGTGGTGAGAGCTGTGGCTCAGCTGGAGGAGACGCTCAGTGAAGAGATGAAGAAGCTGATTGAGGCTGAGCTGAAGAGGGTCCAGCAGTATGCAGAGGATGTGACTCTGGATCCTGATACAGCACATCCTAATCTCATCCTGTCTGATGGTGGAAAACAAGTACATGATAGTGATGTGAGGAAGAATCTCCGAGACAATCCAGAGAGATTTTCTCAATGTGTTATTGTCTTAGGAAAGCAGAGTTTGTCTTCAGGCAGATTTTACTTTGAGGTTCAGGTTAAAGGAAAGACTGACTGGAATTTAGGAGTGGCCAGAGAGTCAATCAACAGGAAGGGAGGGATCACGCGGAGACCTACAGATGGTTACTGGACGATAAGGTTGAGAAATGGAAATGAGTATGAAGCTCTTGCTAGCCCTCCAGTCTGTCTCTCTCTGAAGTCTCAGCCTGAGAAGGTGGGGGTGTTTGTGGATCATGAGGAGGGTCTGGTCTCCTTTTATGACGTAGCTGCTGCAGCTCTCATCTACTCCTTTACTGGCTGCTCCTTCACTGAGAAACTCTACCCACTCTTTAATCCAGGGCTTAATGATGGTGGTAAAAACTCTGCCCCTCTAATCATCTGTCCTGTCAATTACCCTGCGTAGACTAATAACTTTAGTTATTTTACGATTTGATTTATTTTAATTCCAGGGAACAAATATACATATTTTAATTACTTTTTCTGATTACCGGTATCATTATGTTTTTTTAACCGATAACCGAGAACATAAAATATATCTGAGTAAACTTGTTACTGCGTGATATTTTAAAAGGGGAGGGACAGTTGTTGATGGTCATTGTGGAGGATGTAGTGTGTGGAGCTGTGTTACATTATACAGTGTGTCTGTTATTTACTTACATTTACTGATATAAATGGGGTGGACAAAATAATAGTAACACCTGAACGCCATGGTGAGTGTCCTTATACAGCAGTAGTTCTGTGTTGACATATCGGTTCCAAATATTGGTTATCGGTCTCCTTGATAACCGATAATCAGTATCAGCCCTGAAAAAAACATATCGGTTGATCCTTAATTTATATCTTGTTATTTTCTACAGAATCTGATTACTGCAGTGACTTTGTTGTAAGATTATTTTATGTATCCCATTACACAGGCAACACTTGATGCCCCGTCAACCCTGCAGTAGTCACCAATGTGTCAGTCATGACATCGGGGGTTGACCATTTTTTCAGGGTCGATTCCGAAAAAGATTATTAGTAAACAAAAAATACCAATAATCATAAAAATGCTCAATATGGCATCTGATATACGGCCAGGCCGATAATCAGTCGAGCCCTGATGTGTAACTATAGAAAATGTATTGTTAAGTGCAGAGGTTACAAATGGGTGGATCACTGTCCCGGTCCAGACCCAGATGGCAAACTGTCCGGACCTATTACCTTTAAATGATTAAGAACTACAATCAACATTTTGGACCTTTGCTGTTTCATACAAAATGCAGTCTGTGTCATTGTTATTCAAGTTGTAAAAAGCCCATGGACAAAGGTAATTAGCTGAATGCTAATTACTGATTAAGTACTGGTTACTTTGGACTATTTTCTTTTGATTTCTGAATACTGGTAAAAATGGATTGTGATCTAAAGGAATCTGTAAATACGTGATTGTAAAATAAACTTGGTTGATGTTGAAGACTTGAAACACGAGGCCTGAGTGAACGGTGATCTGAGCACCACACACTGAAAAGAAAAGCTCATTTTACACATAACTGGTACAAATTTCTTCACTCTTTTAGTTTTAAGAAGATCTTAGTTCTGGTGGATTTGGTGACAACAGTATGGCTAATGAATGAATTTTGGAATAATTCATTGTCCACCACCATTTATATCAGTGAGGCTAAATTACAGAAACAGCTCTTAGTACCTGTAGACCAGGTGCATCACTGTGGAAGTTGGAGGATAACATGCAGTAACATAAACACTTTTTTGTTTTACATTGTATTTTATTGGTTTAATCACTATCCAGTTACGCAATGTTATCAATATTTAGATTTTACAGCATTATATTATTACTATGGTGTGTATATTACTGTATATATTCTGGACACATATTTAACCCTATATACTTTCAATTATTATTTTGTATGTCGTATGAATTATTACTCATTCCTATACTTACATATAATACACACATCGCACACACCCACCAAGGACTGGACAGAGGTCAGAGTCCGTCCACCATCATATGAGGGGACTGTTGTGAGAGCTGTGGCTCAGCTGGAGGAGACGCTCAGTGAAGAGATGAAGAAGCTGATTGAGGCTGAGCTGAAGAGGGTCCAGCAGTATGCAGAGGATGTGACTCTGGATCCTGATACAGCACATCCTAAGCTCATCCTGTCTGATGATGGAAAACAAGTACATCATAGTGATGTGAGGAAGAATCTCCCAGACAACCCAAAGAGGTTTTCTTATTGTGTTATTGTCTTAGGAAAGCAGAGTTTCTCTTCAGGCAGATTTTACTTTGAGGTTCAGGTTAAAGGAAAGACTGACTGGATTTTAGGAGTGGCCAGAGAGTCGATCAACAGGAAGGGAGAGATCACACTGAGACCTCAGAATGGTTACTGGACGATATGGTTAAGAAATGGAAATGATTACAAAGCTCTTGATGACCCTCGTGTCCGTCTCTCTCTGAAGTCTCAGCCTGAGAAGGTGGGGGTGTTTGTGGATCATGAGGAGGGTCTGGTCTCCTTTTATGACGTAGCTGCTGCAGCTCTCATCTACTCCTTTACTGGCTGCTCCTTCACTGAGAAACTCTACCTATAGTTTAATATAGGGCTTAATGATGGTGGTAAAAGCTCTGCCCCTCTGATCATCTGTCCTGTCAATTACCCTGCGTAAACTAATAAAAAATTGATCATTTACAGAGAAAACATTCTTACAAAAGTGTCCCAGAGAAAGATGTTCCACCTTTATCTGCTCTGGATAAGACTAACCAAGAACATTAAATGTGTCCTATGTCATTTTATTGCAAACTAGCAAAAGTTATATTTACATTCAGTGTCACTCATCAAACTGCACTGTGTTTGTTTGAGGTTTAACAAACATGTAGAATGCATTTTCCCTACTCAGAAATACTTAATTTAACGGAATTGAAAGAAACTATGGCAGAATGTAAACCAATAAAACATCTATTTAATCTGGCTTTTACATGTGTTAGTGTTATATAATTTTAAAGGTGTTAGTATTTGTATATATTTTATTAATCATCATAATTATTAATGATTTTATTCCATTTTGTTTGATCAACATTTTACTGTTGGTCATTATAATCATGGCTTCACGTGTAAAGTAATGGTTCTTCTGTGACATCTGAACCCTTCTGATCACGTCTTCCTGGTTCAGCCCAGTGAGGTGTGGTGAGAGCTGCTAATGTGAAGCTAGCATCCAGCTACGACTTCCTGTACACGGCATGACCCCATAATGACCTGCAGCAACACAGACACCTGAATGAAAGTCACACAACAGGGTCTGGTCTTACTCAGAGACTAGAAAACCAAAATATTAGGTACAAACCTCCCAGACCACACAGTGCAAGAAAAGGCTAAGCTGTTTCTGGGAACCAACAGACAGCAGGATCGTCTGGGTTTCTAGGTGTGGAGACGTACACAGGAACAACACAGATCATTAACTTTAACCCCCCCTTTCCTAACAGCTCGTTAGGACCCCGGCCCCCCCCCCACACACACTTACCTCCTCCTTTACCCCATTCCAGCAACAGTTCACAGAATTTGAGACCAAAGTTCGGCTGACAGCTCCATCTCCTGGAGCGGTCCAGACATTACACTCATTATTTCTAATTAAGCGGACACCTCTCCTCTCTGGAGCTGAGGTCAGCGCAGGGCGACCGGCTGATGAAAACGGGGATATTGCCATGACTAAAAATAAAGGAGGCTTTCCCAGCAGCCCTGAAACTGACCTTTAGCGTGTTGGGAGTCGGGGTCAGACTGCTGGCAGGGCTCAGCAGGAGGAGCTGCATCAAAAGCCTCCATCACATCAGTTCCCCTCTGTAAGGTTTCCTAAAGTCAACATGAACTCACCACAGATTCTCTCTGTCTGCTCTTCACCGGATCGACCACCGTTACAGCGAAGAACTGAACCACAACACTTTAGATTTCTGTTCAGGTCTGAACGCTGACAGTGAACCTTCTGGTTATTTATTACTTCACTTATTTTTATTCATCACATATTTCCTCATTAAAACATCCTTTTGTTAATTCAAAAATTTGATTCCAGCAAAGACTTAAGGAGTCGTAATAATAGAGCTGCAGTTATTAGTCGCCATAATCGACGACAATATTGTAAGTCGCCGAATCGTCTCACATACATTGATTTATTTGCGGCGGCCAGTCACTATTAACCACCATATATTTGTTTTCTATTTGTCTTTTATAGTCACACTGCTGCTGTGTGTTGGACACAGAACCAGGTGAAGTAAAGATAACTGAAGATTCCTGGAGTTCACGACAACTATGACTGAACATTACTGTATGTTACTGTAAGTAAGTTGTCTGTTCATTAGAAGACGGAGCTTTATATATCTTTTGTCCTTGTAGCTGATAAATACATGAATGTCAGACAGATGTTCTGTACGAAAATGAATCATTTAGATTAATTAACTGTTCAATAAAATCGCTGAATAGTTGAAAAATAGTCGTTAGTGGCAACCCTACACAATGATAATAATAATGATGAGTAATGTGGTTTTTTAACATAATTAGGCGACTGGAACAAGCGTTCTGTTTAACATAGGTTTAGATAAATGTCTTTATCTGCTGCCTTATTAATTAGTTTTAAGTACCAAAACAAATTACATTGTGGTTTTGACAGTATTAGCCTTGTTAATATTATCGTGGCATAAAGAAAATGAAGTTTCAGGGGCTAACGTGAACGTTAAGTTGGCACTTTGCACTGCAGCTCACATCAGAAAATATTTTCTCTACAAATGATTCTTTGCTCTGATTTTTCAGTTTATTTAGATCAGATTTTCACCATTAATATTAAAAACTAAAACAAAGAAACTCCTTTTCTTAAAAATAAAGCTCAATCAATCAATGACCTCTAACCTTACACAAGGACATTCAACAGTCAGGGAAAGTGCAAATGTCAGTAACTTGCACTTACAGTGTTTGATGTGTGGTCAGTGACGTGTTGGTACTTACAGTGTGAGCACATTTCCAGAGGATAACTGGCTTCATTTCCCTGAAAAAGAGAAAAGACTGACGATGAAACAAGAGTTCCACATTCAGACACGAGATTATTTATTTCAGGTGGGACTGTGGTCACCTGTTGGGTTTTTGGCCTAAACTCATCAGGACCTGACAACAGTCATGTTATGCGAAGTAACGTTTTTATGTGTTTATAGTGACAGTCAGAGCCATAAAACCCTGATATATTAGGCTAAATATTGCGTGGAGAGCACAGGAGGTGTTTTATTGTGAAAGTATTCCACCTGCACACTTTAATTCTAGGGTAGTTATTCTCCCTTTTCACACAATCTCAGATCATTTAATTTTATCAGCAGCTGAGACATCTGACAGAGCTCCAGTGTACTGCACGATTACACAATACAACACTTCCGGTCATCATTTTCAAAATAAAACTCCTCCTGGAGATGACATGTCAGATGGACAGTATACAAACTTCATTAGTCGTCACAATCACGATCCACATCTGCAGATAAATACCACTGAATAAAAGTGGAATTATTTGTACCATCACGTTCTTTCATCTTGTAATGTTTTAATTTATTTACATGAAAAAAGAGCTTTTAACTGTTCATTTTGTAGTTGAAACATTGGTCAATTAATTAATTGGTCTGTCAACAGAAAATTAATATACAACAATTATGATAATTAATCATCATTCATACTTATGCAAATATTCTCTTTTTCGAGCTTCTGAAATTAGATAATTTGCTGTTTTTCGCTGTTTTATGAAACTGAATATAAAATATCTTTCAATTTTAGGTAGTTGGTCGATCATAACATGACACATCAACACTTTCAACTAACTATTTGGATTATAAACTGTTATATGTGACAATTCTAAACTAAATGATCACACAAGCAGAAGACAAGATTAAAACGCTTAGTTTAAAAAAAAAAGCTTTTATTGTGATGGGCATGCTACTAAACTTCCGTTATTTCTGCTACGCACTTGACGCTCCTGCAGCTAACAGCTAGCCTGCTAATAAACCAGTGCTTCTCTATTAGTGCACCAGCTAGCCTAGCATAGAGGCTATAATCTACCAAACCACAAATCATGGTTACTTTACACATGGCGGTGTGACAGTTACAATAACCATAAATAACACAACAACTGACTCACATAAACTAACGGCCGCAAACGTTACGCTTCTTTAAATTCAGCGCGGAGCTAACGGCGGCTAACGTTAGCTAACAGAAGAGCTGCGGCAGAAGCTGAATTCACTAAATCGGGTTTAATATTATGATTTAAAAAAATGAAGGACAGGTTATTCCTCACCATTTTGCCGCCAGAAGATGAACAGCTGCCGGGAGAGTGAGTTAGAGCCGAGTTAACGGGTCAGGAAAAGACGATGTTTCAACGGGGATTGTGACTTCTGACGGTTGGACACCGACCACCGGCCACCGGCTGCCTGACTGCACCGTGACTGACAGCGGAGCGGAGATTCACCGCAGCGGCAGCAGAGAGAGCCGCAGCGGGGGAGAGAGAGCACAGAGAGCCGCGGTGAGGAGAGAGAGAGAGAAGAGGAGGAGGAGGAGGAGGAGGAGGACCAAAGCTCGTCTATGAACGTTAGGAATCACTCTGTCTCATAATAACCAACACTGGAACCAAAGCTCCTCTGTGAAGAAGAGGTATCACTCCTTCAGAAACCTCAGGTCGCGTTACAGTTGCTCCTCAGCAAACAATAGAGGATATAAAGTAGAAAAATATAGATAAAAATAAAAATAAATATAGACATATACATATATACATACACAAGATAAATACATACATAAATAGAAAATATGTAAGGATAGGAGCTTTAAAATTGCACTTTTCAAATTGCACTTGGTTATACTTAGAAATAAATACTTATACCAATAAATACATAAATAAATACCCAACACTGGTGACTGCAGAAGGGCTGGACTCTGTGTTAAAGTCTAGTTTCAACACTGTTTTAGGTTGTATTGAGCTCATCTGTTGTGTTTTATCAAATGGCTGTAAATGTTGTTTGTGTGTGAACAGAAAAGCTCAGGTATGGTCATATTACTGCATCACCAACCATTATTTTCATTATCAATATTTCTGACAGTTATTTTCTTTAATAATGGATTGACTGCCCAGTGTATAAAATATCAGAACATTGTGAAATATGCCCCATAAAGTGCATTTAACATATTCTTCTTTCTTCTTTCAAGCATTGAAAAAATGTTGTAAGAAAAGTCATTTAAACGATGAATAAATCATCATTATTTAGATGTAGCCTACTGGTTGGTTTCTGGGTACCTTGAGGAAATAATGAAACTGCCATCTGCAGCAGGAGCCCAACAACAGATCTGTGCCATGGATGATCTAGATCCTCAGACAAGGAGCCGCTGTTTGGAGTCACAATCAGGTTTATTGTCAGGTAACTTTACACATATGAGGAGTTTGCTTTGGTGCTTGGACAGAAACAGTGTGTGATGTGAGTGCAGGATGTCTTGGTGGAAAGTGACAGGCCTTAAAAAGATGAAGTCATGATCATGGTTTTCTTTTTAATATTCAGTCTCTGCTGATTCTGAGTGTGACGGTATTTAATTTGAGAGTTTTTACCTGAAGTCAGCTGCACAGTTCAGACTCAGGCTTCATTACAATTACTGAAGCAATTTATCCTGAGTATGTTCAGTAAAGTTATTATGTACTTTGGGAGGAGGGACTATTCACACACAAATTTAAGACCCAGCTGATGACCTTTAAGGCTCTTGATGTCCGCCCCCCCCCCGGCTCCTGGATCTCTTGGATCTGAGAGCTCGTCCCTCCTACATGTAAAACTAAAAGGCCACAGCCTTTTACCACTTGATGTCACATGAGCTCCATCTCTTTTTAGCTCACTAACCTTCTATTGTCATGTTCATACTGAGATTTTGCTCCTAGTTGTTTTCGTTAGTGTATTTATATCATACACTACATTTACCTGCTTTCCTTTCCTGTTTATGTGCTTTATACATTTGTTTTACCAGCTTTTCTTTAGTTCAGTTGCTCTTTGTAAAGCTCAAGCATTGTGCGTGAGATAAAGTTGACTTGTCAAACTTTAAGAACATTAATGTCGCTCCATGTAAATGTCTCAGAGCAGACAGACGCTAAACAACCTGCTTGTTTTATTATTCTTCATGTATTTCAGCAAAGCGTCACTTCTCACCGTGTTTCTCGCAGATTATAAAGTAAATCCAGAGATCACTAATAAAAACAATCAATCATAATTTATTTTCATTGTCTTTTTTTCTTCTTCAATAATCTCTTTCTTCTGACTTGTGTAATAGTGTGTGCTGTAAACTGGGTTCTACATATCACACTGTGTTCAGGTTCTGCATGTAAAACTGCAGCTTCATCATAAGCCACAGATAAACTGAGTAAAATCCAGGTGTAAAATAAATAAGTACATTTATTTAAGCACTTTACTGTACACACTGTAAAAAAAATCCTAAGTTTACGGAAAATAACTCTAAGTTTTCTAACAGTCATTTTCTGTAAAATGACAGAAATGATCTGTGAATTAACAGCCAAACTTCTATTTCAAGCCTTATGCCAATAATAATGAATTACATTTATTTACACACACATTCAGACCTATAGATACTTTAGAGTCCACTAAATGAAATGTCATGTGTTTGTTCTAGTGATCAGAGTCCTGGAGGAAACAAGGAGAACGTGCAGCACTGCAGGAAAGAACCAGGAGCTTCTTGCTCTTGTCTTTACCTGGACTTTACTGTCTGTGTTTGTGCATCATTTACCATAAAAGAAAACAGGACAAACTTCACAATCACCAATTCATTTGCTGCAGCACCAGATTCCATCAGCTCAGGGAACCTTGATCAATAAACTAGATCTTCGGTCAAACACTAACACATGGTGTTCTGTTTACTGTACTGTACGAAAAAACATACTCAGAACAATATTCTTTATATTAAAAACCTTTTCAATGACAACAATGAAGAATAAAACTAATGAACATGAGCTGTACGACACTGACACCTGCTTCACAGTCTGAACTGTCAGTGTTCAGTTCACACTAAAGAGTGTGTGAGGTCACACATCCGTCTCTGAGGTCACAGCATCACATCTATGAAGAGTCTGGTTCTGCTCCAGGTTGCAGTTCTGGTGGGTCAGTTCCATCTGTTTCCTACTGAACACCGTTTGATGTTAAACTGGTCGATACTTTCATCACCTTGGCAACAGTCAGGCCGAGCATCCTGTGCTTCCCCTCCAGCTCGGACCGCTGTGCCTCAATGAGACAACAGGAACCTCCGGGGGTCCACCTCCAAGATGTGGCGTCCTGGAAAACCAACACACCAACATCGGTAACCAAGGCAACTGTTTCAGAAGCAGCAGCAGCAGCTTCTTTGTCACCTGGAGAGAGAGAGAGAGAGAGAGAGAGAGAGAGAGAGAGAGAGAGAGAGAGAGAGAGAGAGAGAGAGAGATTTCTAATGTTAATATTTGTGTGATTTTAGTGCACACAGCTGTGGTGTGAAAGCAGCTGTAAGAACATCTGCCTGAATCACTCCTCGTCCTAGAGAAACTCCCTGTGGGAAAGAAAACTAGAGACGGCTGCTGGACAGATCGATCAGTTAGACACAGTGCATTTAGAAAGTTCACACTTCTTTCTCACCTTCATTTCTTCTTTCTAATGCTAGCTGCTAATGCTAGCTGCTAATGCTAGCTGCTAATGCTAGCTGCTAATGCTAGCAAACTAGCCCCCCACTTGTCATTTTGCAATTTTATAATGGAATCATTAAATTCATTCATCAATGGCCAATGCCAGCAAGCTAGCTGCTAATGCTAATAAGCTACCCTTCCCCTGTGTCGCTTCTAGTTTGACCCTGTTTTCTTCCATAGAAAAATAAAAAGCTCAATTGTTTCACATGCAGAAACTTGAATTTCTCCTGCAGATTTATTTTCCAGGTTTACGAATGTTGATTTACAACTACAAACATTGGACTTATTTATTAAGGTCACTTTACAAGCTCAGTCATTTTGAGTCTAATTTGAGCCTATAAGTATGGGATGGAGTCATGTGCATGATTTACCGTTTCTTGCTGGTTTCAGGAAGGTGTGGTTCTGGCCGTGGTTCTGGTTCGAGGTGGATTCTGCCGTCCCTATGAAAACACAAAAGGGAAAATAAGGACAAGTCAAGCAGCTCCTCTTTTGACCATGAAATGTTTGAGGCAGTCTAAGACTTCAGAAGATAACAGATCACTCATCCATTTAAAGCTCATTTAGCAGATACTATAATAAAAACAAGACTTAATGAACACTAGTTCACTCAGACAGAGAGGAGCAGGAGTCTGGACTGTTGTCTCCAGCCTCCCGCTCATGGTTCCCATCGCCGGCATCAGCCAGTTCCTCATTGTTCCCCATGTTCCAGAGACTCAGGGATCTGTGAGGAATAACTAACATGCTGTTTGTTTGTAGCTCCGTTAGTTAGATTTTTAGTAACAACAACCTCAGGCCTTCCTTCAGCCTTGCAGGTAGCACTCTTCCAAACACACATATTTAACCTGAGATAAACTGATTGATTTCCTCACTGGTGTTAAATATCTCTGGTTTGATCTGAAGTGAATGTGAACATTGATGTGTGGAAGGTCGATGACGTCACTGTACTACAACCCTCCCTGAGAAGGAAGGTGTGCAGTTACTGATCTCAACAGCATGGAAGTTATTAGTAAGAAACATGTCAAATATTCACAGTTACAGCTCTGAGATAAAACTGGATATTTGTTGGTGTGTCTGTATTTAACAAAGCCAAGGACCCACTGTGTCAATGTTAACACAAATACTGCAAGTTGAAGTTTGAGATGATTTTTACACAGTATTTTTTACATTGTCTTCCAAAACAAAAGGTTTACTTTACAATATTAAGCTTGTGTTAATATTTCATTGATTGATACTTAATTTTATTATTAGGAAAAAGTTTCTCTGCAGAAACTTTAGTGGCGTCACTTTATTGAAGGAAAAATCTGTAAAATAACAGTTTTTCTCTGTAGAAATATTAATTATCTTTTTTTACAGTGTACTGTACTCGAGTATTTACTCATGCAATTTCATACTTCTACTCACTGTACTTCTACAACTCAGAGGGAAATATTGTGATTTGTTGTTTCTATTTCGAACATGAAAAACATGCTGATCCTATAATATCTGACAAACTGTTGTAGATTAAAATACCAAACGGTGTATAGAATAATTAAAAATGACCTTCATCAATTACAACAGTAAAAGGTTTACACATCATTTATAATATAACACTCACAGGTCTCATTTATCTGCACTGTGTACTTTTACCTTTGACACTTAAAGTACATTTTGCTGTTGATACATACTTCTCTGAACACGTCCTCCACCACTGCAGAGTTGAAATATTCAAGTTTTTAATAACTGCAATTGTTGGTTCTGTGTACAGGTTTATTCCACAGACACTTTAAACTCCCTCAGTTCAACACGTAACAGAACATCAAGGTTCCAAGCACGAGATAACAGAACAAATCATATTTGGCAAAATGAATCCAGCGTGCACTGAAAGAAAACACGAACACACCTCCAGCGTCTGAGTCCAACAGAGTCTGAAATCATGTTTTATATTTTACTTCCTGTCAGGAAAACACATGAAAGACTCAAACCGACACTGTGATGTATCTGCCTCCTGCCACAAACACTCACGACAGCACCAAATGTGGATTCATCCGCTGCTGGAAATAGTCCCTTCCTCCTGTTTGATTAAAAACTACTGTGAGCAGCTGTTTCAGTAAATTACTGAACCTTTTTCAAAATGAAATGATATGTTTGTGAGGAGCTTTTAAAGATTTCAGTAGGAACCAGTGGAGCTGAGAGACGGACCAACACACAGCTGGTTTGGATCAAACATGGGTTGTTGGTTTTTTGACAAGAAGACAAATATAGAATAACAGCAGGTTTATCATTTAAAGGAAAAATCCACCATCATCCTCTGGCACAGTTTAATCTCATAATGTTTGGTTCATAAAGAAATTTACTTTTATATCAAACCTGTTTTTTCTTAATTTCCTACATTTATGTTTCTGTATTTCCTCTTTATCACTGATTTTTACCTGTGCAGTTGTTGAGGGTCAGTTTAAGAATGTGCTTTTATTGTGAAGGGCTCACTGAACCCAACATATTTTACTTATATTTTCTGAAACATCTGAACATGAAGTCACAGCGTCTGAGATCCAAGACACACGGACCAACCAACTGAATGAGAAACAACTTCACGGTTTAGGTGGATTTTTCCATTAACTAACAATAAGAGGAAAAGTTCAAACTAACACGCTGATGTTCACACTCACACATCTTCTCTTTGTCTCACACACACTTCACCGCAGTAAATAAATAAGGTAAAATCCTTCTTCCATCCACAGGTGTCTTCCATCCTGGTCTTCAGCTAGCACCATGCTAGCTGCTGCGTTTAGTCCCTCCCGCTTTGTGCTGCAATAAATTTAATATTTGAAGGAACTTGCTCAGAATTCTTTTGCACTAAAGGAACCGTTGGATCTGGATTTCAGGGATAACACTAATCCATGTTCTTCTCAGAGTGATTTTAAAAGATTAGCATGAATTTCAATTTTGTGCGTCAAAAACCGAGATAGGTCAGGTGGTTAGCCTAGCATTAGCACAAAGACTGGAAACAGGGGGAAACTGTTAGCATAGCTATGTCAAAAATGAACAAATACACTTTCCAAAGATCTTCAGTTCTGTCTGATTTCCACGCTGCAGCTGAAATAGAAATAAGAAGGTGACACTGTGGTTTTACCAGCAGTTAGCGTTGGAGCTATCTGCTGACGCCATGTCTGAACTCAGTGGGGAGACAGGTTTGAGCTGTTTTTACTCTTCAGTTTACTAAACCCAGCGGACTCTTGGATGGTTTTATGACGAGCTTGTTCGCTAACAAGATGCAACAAAATGAGGCGGCTCTGAAGCTAGCCCAGGCTAACCGCTTCCCTTAGCTCCGTTTGTAACCTCAACGCTGTGATTCGTCACGTCACGTTCTCTGAAAGCTGAAGCTGTTCTGCTTTTCTTCTTTGGATGTGTGTAAAGTCTGCTGTGCTGGAAATACTGGACTTAACCGTCGGTTTTTCCCCCAACAAACATTACACCATTAAAGGTCATAGGTTATGCCGAAGGTGGCTGTGCTTTCGCCATCAGAGCCCCTCGACTTAAGATCGACCTGCCCGACGAGAGGAGGCAGAATCAGTCACTTCTTTTAAATCACTTCTTACAACTCATTTTTATAGACTTGTTTTTATTTGATGTTGTGATGTTGTCTTCTTATTGTCTCCATGTCGCCCTTTCATTGCTTGTAATGTGTGTGTGTGTGTGTGTGTGTGTGTGTGTGTGTTTCTATACGACAGCTGCTCCCTCTAATTGTCCTTATTTATACTGAAGCATATGTTTTCTCCTCCCTCTGTAACTCTACCTCTCTCAGCACTATGTGAACTCTGTTTTTAGGCCATATATAAATAAAGTTATTATAAAGGCAGCAAACAAGATCACAAATGCACCTGTGTCATTTTTAACAGTGTATCTGAGTTTCTGGGGTTTTGTAACTCGCTCTGCTGAAACTGTTTTTGATGGTTTTCATTACGTCGTAGTTCTAAGTTTCCTAGATTGCTGATGTGTCCTGCACTTTGTTGCTCGCCGTTTCCCCCTGATTCGAGTCTTGGAGCTAAGCTAAGCTAAACACATCCTTGACCTGTCTCTGCGCTGGACGCATGGACTTTAAATGTATATGAATGTCTTAAGGAAGATGTCTAACGAGTGTCTGATTGTTCCTTCAGCCCTGTCCACCCTGCTTTAAAGCTACGCTCCGCAACTTTTCATGTGGAGCTTCTCTTTGCTCTCGTACCAGCCAAATCATAAAATATCACTAAACCCGAGATGTTTGATCATGGAAGGTTCAACCAATGTAGGAAGTGACAGATTGAAACATGAAAGCAAAACTCCCTCTGGAGAAAACCGCACGTCTCTTTAAACATCTTGTACCAGACATAAACGTGCTGCGGTTAACCTTCGCATTTCAAACTGTTCCCTTCACGTGAAGCTGCAGAAAAGCAACGTTGGCGAGCGCAGCTCTAAAGCAAAAATCCTTTAAAGACCAGCAGAGCAAACAGCTATTTTCTCTCCCTCTCTGATAAAACAATACAAAGACCAGACCCTCGCTGACTCGACGCACGCCTTCAGGAAAAGGCTGTCTTTCTGTTGTGATGCTGATGTTCAAAGGTAGTCCTGGTCCGACGGATGTCCTCTGCTTGGTGTCGGGTGTGTGGACAGTGCTGCGATGATCGGACTCAGTTGAACGCCTCCTTGTTGATCCACATGAGGGTCCGCGTCTCGTTGGGCTTGCATTCGTACTCGATGCTGCTGAACTTGTTGCCGAACTGGCAGTGCTCCCTCTTGTAGTAGTTGTAGTATTTCGCCTGCCAGACCGTCTCGAACGTCCCCGCCTTGTTGAACTGGACAGGAGAGAGAATCTGCGTCAAACACACTGCGGCAAAAACAACGACTCTCACTTCCTCCTCCACTCAGACTAGTTCCTGTACATCCCTGTTCATCCAGAGTCTCATATCAACCATTGTGTCAAACTTTGTCATAATTGATGTGACGTGTTTTATGAGTTAACCGTGACCTTGACCCTTGACCTTTGACCACCAAAGTCTAATCGGTTCATGCTTGAGGCAAAGTGAACATTCATGCAAAATCTGAAGGGATTCCCTTGAGGAGTTCTCAAGATATTGAGTTCACAAAAAATCATGTTTTGTGAGGTCACCGTGAGATTTGACCTTTGACCTTTAGCCACCGAAATCTAACCAGTTTTTCTGAGTTCAAGTTCAAGCCAACGCTTTTACCAAATTTGAAGAAGTTCCCTCGAGGCGTTACAGAGATATTTTGTTCACAAGGCCAAAACCGTGTTTTGTGAGGTCACTGTGACCTTTGACCTTTGTCACCAAAATCTATTCAGTTCATCCTCGAGTCCTAATGAATGTTTGCGCCAAATTTGAAGAGTTTCTGTCAAGATATTACTGAGATATCGTGCCCACAAGAACGAGACGTACGTACTGACAACCTGAAAACAAAATGGCTGCCGCTGAGTCAGCGCTCTACCTGACACCTGCTGACGGTGACTCGCTGTTGTGACTGTCTCACCTCCATACTGACTTGGACAGGCTGCCGGTCTCCGCTCTTGGTGTGCGGGACGCCCTCAGTGTCGTACTGGCCGTGATAAACCACCGAGTCACCGTCTCTGGACTGCTGCTCCAGAGGGAAGATGATGCCTCCGATGTTCATGTTGCTGTGACGAAGAGGAAAAGGAGGAAGAACACGTGTGACGCTCTCTGAGGACAGGACAGGACACGCCTCCTGATGACCATGACGTTAGCAGCTGCTCTAATGTAAAGTAATGCAACTACCTTTTCAAGTAAGCTACAGGTGATGACAGACTAACACACCTAAAAACACACATCACATGACCACCTACACTGAGCATGTGCGAGCCGTAAACAGGAAGTAGATTGTATTAAAACAGAGAAGGTAAATGAACAACAGCTGCAAAGACAACAAGGTCAGTAACACTGTCATTCATCATCATGTTGTATTCACCACTGGTAGTCCAGGCTGATGACAGCCAATCAGGAGAGACCCTGGCTGTGACCTCATCGTTTACAAAGGTCTCATTTTCTATCCAGACTACAACACAACCCGAGTTTTCAAAATAAAAC
>NW_019524599.1:10289-11741 GCF_002814215.2 Seriola lalandi dorsalis | reverse complement strand
ATTCCTTCTTACGTGGCCTCGACGGTCCCAGGCTTCACCACCACCTCGATCTTGTATTTGGAGCCTGTGAGCAGCTTGATGGTCCGGGTCTGGCCGAACCGGCTCCCGTCCACCTTGAAGAACACGGGTCCGTCGTTGGGCTGGATCCGCAGGGAGATGGAGATGTTGATGATCGGGGGAACGTCGTCCATTGTCCCGGGTTTCTTGTTGTGGATGGGGTCGCTGTCTGGTCCCGTGTCGAGGGAGGGGGAAGCGGATGATGCGGTGATGCTGAGGAGGGACCAGTGTCAAGTTAGACGGAACGCGGCTTCCGGTTACATCTTTCAAAATAAAAGCGGATTGTTTTCATAATGGATCACTCCTATTATTCTTTCGATTTATCGATTGTTATGAAAATTTTCCAAAGCCTATTTCAGCTTCTTTGGTCAAAGCAATAATCCATAACTCAATCATATTGATTTTACCTTTTCATATTTTAACTGATTCATCTTCTCTCTGTTAATATTTATATTGTATTTTATATCGTTCAGTCAATTATTAAGTTGATTGACAGTAAATTTGTTATTTCATTAAATTCATCACTTCACTAATTTATTCATTTTACATGTGATGCTCCTCCTCCTCGTTTTTCTCTCATATTACAGTGAATTATATTTTTGTTGTTTCTGGAAACTGTTTCCCACTTTTATCTTGTTTTATAAACCAAACGATTCATTCATTACTTGAGAAGATGAGTACAGAAATAACAGGAGATAAAAACAATCATCATCATCAATCATCAGTCATCGTGTGGCGGTTCAAATCCTGCATCTGACGGCCCTTTACTGCCCGTCGTTCCCCCTCTCTGCCTCCCCAGTTCCTGTCTCTCTACTAAACTATCCAATAAAGGCATAAAAAAACAATCATTAGCTGCAGCTCTTGTGACGCATGGTGAAGTACATTTACTGAAGTAATATCAAAGTAAATGTACATGATGAGTACTGCTTCTTTTATCAGTTCATCACATGAAAAATCACAAATTGTAAAATATGATGTTTTCACCTGACGTCAGAAATAAACTCCTCCTCTCCAGAGGAAGAGTTTCTGCTTTTGATGTGTGTTTATCTTTACCAACAAATATATATGTGGAGCTTCTTCTAAAGTAAAGAGACTGGTGGTTGTGAACCTCATTATCTGGACGGACACAATAAGAGAAACAACTTCCTGTGTGATACACCTCGTCCTCCGCTCAGACCAGCTGCAGGTCACATCCTGTTTATACAGTCAGAGAAAATATCAGAGCCATTTGTCATAATTGTTGTGTGAAGTCTTGAGTAATGGCTAAGTGTTTTCTGAGGACCTTTGACCTTTGGCCACCAAAATGTAATGAGTTCATCCTCGAGTCCAGGTGAATGTTTGAGCCAGATTTGAAGATCTGAGACATCGTGTCCACGAGAATGAAACGAACGTATG
>NW_019524599.1:5816-7571 GCF_002814215.2 Seriola lalandi dorsalis | reverse complement strand
CAGCTTTAGTTTCTGTATCACAGAGTCCGTGTGTTCAGTCTGTGTCACGGAACAACAGCCCGGAGCCCGACCCCCGCCCCGCGGCTAACGGTAACACGGTAACACGGTTAGCTCGACGGCGGCTCAACACACCCGCAGCTTTCACACCCAACGCTTCTTAATCTTCACGGAGGAGCAGTGGCGGGAAATACCTGCCGGTGTTTTTAACGTACACGCGGAGCTGTGTCGTGGTACCGGCCGTCTCTTACCTGCGGTGCGGTCGCTCCTCGCGATGCCAGCTGAAGGTTTAAATGCCTCAACGGCTGTTTACACACGTCACCGTGTTTTTGGTGAAGCGCGCATGCGCACAAGCGTCGCACTCCCGTTAATTAAAAAACAACAACATTTGAATTTATATTTTCTCAGAATAAAGTCACTAAACTGTTTTCTGTACCCCAATCAGAGGGATCCATACTAGGTTTACGTGTAAGCACCGTAATCTGTAGCAACGTCCATTTCCTCCCGATGCTCAATAATCCGCTAATTTAAAACTGCATTCTTATAAAGAAAAACATTTATCTAAAGAAATATAGAAGTTTTCATATTTTCTGTATCACTTGCAGCGCTTCTTCAATTCGGCGTATGGTTAACTGAAAATACCGTTTATTTACAGCCTGTTTTAAGTACTGTTTTATTTTAAATTAACAAGCTCATTTCAAGGAGTGACTCAAAATCGTGGCCAAATAACGTTTATGCAAAATCTGCATTTGAGGTTTTATTCTATCTCTATTTCTTTCTTTATATCTAGCTATTAAAATCCATAATATGATGACAACAGAGGGGCTGAAACAAATAAATAAGTTTGATTTTTGATTAACTAAAGTAATGTACAGTTCAGACATATATGCCGAATTAAAGATTGTTATCGATTCATCAATAAAGCGTCTTGATGTTTATTTTATAAACACAAACATTACGTCAATGAACAAGAATATGTAAAAATGAGGAATTCTGCCGGAAATCTCCTACACCCGTGTGTACTCTACTGCGCATGCTCCCCAGCAACCCGGAAGTTTTGAATTGTGTTTCTGATTGTGAAAGTTGTTGTGTCTGTTTTGTCGCTTTGAATTTTAAGTCTCAGGGGGGTGAAACTGTTTTCCGGTTTCCCGCCACGACAGGTGGGCAGAGGTAAGGGTTCACTGCTCGTGACTTCAGAGCAGACTTCATTTCATTCTCCCGCTTAATTATCTCCAGCATCCACATCGGAATGACGCAGCCTCGTTGTTGTGTTTCCTACCAGTGAACCGGGGTGAAGCTGCCTCCCGCCCTCGGCAGCACATGTCCGGCTTCGACCTCGTCCCGGTGGACGGCGGGGCTCCCGTTCACCTGCCGCCGGGAGAGACGGTGCTCGGCAGGGGGCCCCTCCTGGGAGTGAGTCCTCCTCAGGCTGGAGTTTAGTTTAGTTTGATTCCAGCATTACTCTTTATTATTAAGTGGTTACTCTACTCTGTATTCTATTGTTTTCACCTTCAAACTAACTTTATTTATAACACTTAAAAATCCTCCTTTAACTACTAACACATAACAAACAAGATTGAATGTTGAAATAAGAAAAATACTAATAGAGAAAGTTAAAATTATATTTAAATAATAAGTAACTGAACAAGAGATCAGAATAAATTATATTCAGACATGAGTTTATATTTCGGTGACATAAGCGCTTTGACATTTCTGTAGAGAAAATTCATTTTTAGTCATTATTCATTCATTCATTGC
>NW_019524599.1:0-669 GCF_002814215.2 Seriola lalandi dorsalis | reverse complement strand
CTGTTTGCTGCAGGGGCTGGATTGACTTTTACACCTTTTACACTTGTATTTATCCTGAATAGACTGTAAGGCAGTGAACTGTAAACCAGGTGCTCCTACAGGACTTCCTTTAAAACACTTGGTTCACTTCGAGCTGCAGTCAGAAAGTGTCTGTTGGAGGAACCAGGGCCAAGGGGTGAAGTCTGTTTTCAGGTGATGTTATCCAGGGCTGCTGGGGGCCGGGACGCCGCCTGAACGCCTCTCACTTCAGACGCTTGTTGACCTCGGTCTCAGGGTGTCGCTCAGTCATGGAAAAGGTGAACAGGTCGACCGCTGTGATATCTGATGAACTGGTGTTAACACAGAGGTGTGACGCCGCAGGAATACCAGGATGTTCTCTGATAATTAACATTAGATGATGGAGGTCTGTGTATGAGACGGTATTGAACAGCCACTGCTTCCTCTGAGTGTCCGTCTGATGTTTACTCTGGAGGAAGCAGCGAGTTCTGCTCTGCTGGATGACGCCTCAGTGACTTATCACTGCCTCTTCAACCCGTCCATTAGCTCTGAGCTGAAGTGGATGGATGGCAAAGTTC
This sequence comes from Seriola lalandi dorsalis, assembly GCF_002814215.2. Taxonomy (NCBI): domain Eukaryota; kingdom Metazoa; phylum Chordata; class Actinopteri; order Carangiformes; family Carangidae; genus Seriola; species Seriola lalandi. The sequence continues at coordinate 94 of NW_019524599.1, read as the reverse complement.
CACTTTTCTAAAGAGAAGCAGAGTTACAGAATGGTTATACACAACTGGACTGGTACTGGACGGTTGCTAAGCAACGCAAACATTTTTGAAGACT
>NW_019524598.1:427981-434333 GCF_002814215.2 Seriola lalandi dorsalis | reverse complement strand
AGTATAGTAAGGCATAAAAAGTCATAGTATAGTAAGGCATAAAAAGTCATAAAAACGAAAAAGTACAGTAAGGCATAAAAAGTCATAAAAACGTCATAGTATAGTAAGGCATAAAAAGTCATAAAAACGTCATAGTATAGTAAGGCATAAAAAGTCATAGTATAGTAAGGCATAAAAAGTCATAGTATAGTAAGGCATAAAAAGTCATAAAAACGAACTAGTAAAGTAAGGCATAAAAAGTCCTAAAAACGTCATAGTATAGTAAGGCATAAAAAGTCATAGTATAGTAAGGCATAAAAAGTCATAGTATAGTAAGGCATAAAAAGTCATAAAAACGAACTAGTAAAGTAAGGCATAAAAAGTCATAAAAACAAAAAAGTACAGTAAGGCATAAAAAGTCATAAAAACGTCTCAGTATAGTAAGGCATAAAATGTCATAGTATAGTAAGGCATAAAAAGTCATAAAAACTTCATAATATAGGAAGGCATAAAAAGTCATAAAAACGTCATAGTATAGTAAGGCATAAAAAGTCATAATATAGTTATGCATAAAAAGCCATTGTATAGTAAAGCATATAAAGTCATAAAAACGTCATAGTATAGCAAGGCATAAAACGTCATAAAAACATCATAGTACAGTAAGGCATAAAAAGTCATAAAAACGTCATAGTACATTAAGGCATAAAAACGTCATAAAAACGTCATAGTATAGGAAGGCATAAAAAGTCATAAAAACAAAAAGTACAGTAAGGCATAAAAAGTCATAAAAACGTCATAGTATAGTAAGGCATAAAAAGTCATAAAAACGTCATAGTATAGTAAGGCATAAAAAGTCATAATATAGTGATGCATAAAAAGTCATAAAAACGTCACAGTATAGTAAGGCATAAAAAGTCATAAAAATGACATCGTATAGTATGGCATAAAAACGTCATAAAAACGACATAGTATAGTAAGGCACAAAAAGTCATAGTATAGTAAGGCAGAAAAAGTCATGGTATAGTAAGGCACAAAAAGTCATAAAAACGACATAGTATAGTATGGCAAAAAAAAGTCCAAAAAACTCATTATATAGTATTTCATAAAAACACAAAAAAACGTCATAGTATAGTATGGGTAAAAATGTTATATCATAGTTAGGCATAAAAACATTAAAATAGTCATAGTATAGTAAGGCATACATTTTTTTTTTAAATGTCATAGAATAGTAAGGCATAAAAACATCTAAAAACGTTATAGCATAAACAAGGCATAAAAATATTTCAAAAATGCTGAATTATAGAAAGGTACAAAAAAATCCAAAAAATTCATAGTAAGGTTGGTATAAAAACTTCTTAAAATGTCATAGTATAGTAATGTATAAATCGTCATAGTATAGTAAGACATAAAAATATCCAAAAACCTCATAATATACGATGGTATAAAAACATTACCAAACGTCATAGTATAGTCCGGGGAAAAATTTTAAAGTATAGTAAGACATAAAAACATCACAAAAAGTCAGAGTATAGTAATTAATGAAAACGTCTAAAAACGTCATAGTATAGTATTGCATGAAAACGTACAAAGTCTGATAGTATATTATGGCATAAAAACATTACAAAATGTCACAGTATAGTATGGGAAAAAATTATAGTATAGTAAGGCATAAAAACGTCAAAAAACGTCATAGTATAGCATGGTATAAAATATTACAGTATAGTAATTTATAAAATGTCATAATATAATACGTTATAAAATCATCTAAAATCATCATAGTATAGTAAGGCACAAAACTGATAAAAACATCTTACTACTCTAAGGCATAAATTTTCATAGTATAGTATGGCATACATTTTTTTCAAAAGTTATATTTTGATAAGGCATCAAATGTCTAAAAAATATCATAGTATAGTAAGGCATCAAATTTCATAAAAATGTTACAGTATAGTAAGGCATGAAAATCTCAAAAAGGTCTTAGTATTATAAGGCATCAAATGTCATAAAAACATCATAGTATAGAAAGGCAAAAAAAGTTCAATAACGTCATTGTACAGTAAGGCATATATGTGTCAAACAACGTCACAGTAGAGTCAGGTATAAAAACGATAAAAACAGCATAAAACTGCATAAAATGTCATATAAAATATCATAGTACAGTCAGGCATAAAAAAGTCGTAAGGCTTAAAAAAGTCAGTATCGTAAAGCAGTAAATTCGCTAAATAACCTAATATGCATGTCCTCAGATTGCTGATGGAAGCCATAGTACCCTGCGAGAACACACTCACGACTCCAGGTGAGATATGGGATAACTGCAAACTCAGACAATTCACAAACTTTATTTGGTGAATACAAAATAGAGCTTGATCATGTAAATAGTAGAATTATGGTCTAATAGACATAAGTGGTTGCCAGCTGCTGTGTAATCCAGCCACACCGGTCTCTGAGAGCTTATGCGTCATCTCCAGGTAGAACAACTGTAAAATGCGAATACCGACATACAATAAACAAAAAAAGTCAGAATCTAATAAATCTCAGAGAGAACAGCAACAGCGGCTCTTGGCATGTCTCCATCTCCAGATGCAAGTGTGTGCCATAGGTATGGGCATGTGCGTCGGGAGGTGCCTTGTTGATTAAGATGATTTTATTCTTTCTGTGTTGATAATTTTCACTCTACAATATGTTAAAAATACATATCTATAGTGTTGTATTTCAGCACTGTTACCCAGAGAAAACTGTCCATTTGGACAGAAGACGTGCAGTGGCACTAAATAATTCAATGGCAAATTAATGACATGGAAAAACGTTAATTGGCAATTGGATAGTTGCCAATGCTTCTCTATACTTTGTTTTTTTTATTTTCCTTCACTAGCCCTGCATTTATCTGACAGTTTTAGCCTTCATTATAGCCTTTATACTGTATATAGATATTGTGTATGTATAAAGATCTCATGGGGCATCTTAAACACTCTCGGGGCCTTGAGAATGGATCTGGTGTTAGTGGTCTTGGTTGAAGGCAAAGCCCTCCTCTTAATGACCTTCTGCTCCCCCGGGCTCTGGGTTCATGATTTATAGATCACACCGGCTGTGTTGACTCAACTGTAAATATAGTTCAGTTCATAAACAGTGTAGGGTTATTATGATGTGTCCCTGCCTCGGTTTTCATGTGAAATATTGATGCATGTGAGACAGTTTTGGGGCTGAATGGCATTTTTTTGATGTAAGGGGCGAAATGAATGGTGTTGTTGCGGTGTTAGGGTGTAATAACTATAAAGTTGATCTATTCTAAGGTTCACACAGTAATGAAGGCAATAACCAGATGGAGCAGATTACAAAAAAAAAGAAAAAAAAAAGAGGTCCTTTCTCTAAAAGAAAATAGTGGTTTGGGTCTGTGAGTCTCATTTTCCTGCTGTATTCTGCTTCTTTTTCTATTTTCACTGTGTTCAGTGGACTGAATTTTTCATTTCATCTTCCACTTGCTTTATATAGTCCTCCAAGGGCAGCAAGGGCTGTCCTTATATAGAGCTAGAAGACGGCATTTCTGAGAACTTGTTTTTGCTGGAGCACCTGATGAGGGATGACCATTGTGTGTTGTGGTACTTGAATCTTGTTTCTGTCTCCAAAGTGTCTTCAGACTGGAAAGGAAGCGCTGTTATAGTTAGAGAAGCCAAATGAATATAAATAATAAACTTGTTTTAGAGGTGTGGTTTTATGCTCAAATCTGCGGATCAAAGTCAGACTGTCACTTGTAATTCACATGTAACATTGAAGATTACTTTATGTGATGTATTGTTATGTTTAGTTGTGTCACCATGAACAAAAGAACCTCGACTTGATCTCAGACCTGCTTGGACTTGGACTTGTTTCAGACTCGACTCAGTGGACTTACAGGACTGGAAGTGGAAGATTATGACTAAGACAATGATTATGTTCTCTAGCTGAAATAGTCTGTTTTAAAACAATTGCTCACCTCACCATATGTGATTAAACAGCTGCAATCATTCCTCCTGCTTGTAATATATCCTTTCCTAACATGCTAACAATTCATTAACTGAGTAGTTGATTGCTAGAAGATCAATCCGAAACTATATATAATTTAGAATTGATTAATCGTAGGTCTGTCTTCATGCAAAAAAGCTGAATAATTTTGATGAATCGAGCGTCACAAATGAGCTTTTCCTTACATCATTTTAAACTGAAAATCTTTCAATTTGAATGATAGTTGGACCAAAAAAAAAGTAATTACAAGACATCACTTTAGACTTGAAACTATCCCCTCTGGAAATGAAGCCTGCATTTTTGCATTATCTTTTATTTGATCTTTTAGAACAAATGATTAATCAGTTAATTGAGAAAATAATCAGGAGATTAATTGATAATGAAAATAATGAGAAATATATTCCAAAGTTCATTTTCAGTTAATATGAGGCTTCAGCTGTTGTGCCACACATTAGGAAGTGATCTCTCAAATATGGACAAGAGGAATGATTACTCCAAGCAGAAACAGTTTCAGTGTACATAAGGAGATCTGACTATTATTTTAACACTGACTTGAAAAATTGTGACCCTACCCTTTAATTAGTTCATGAGTCAAATCTAGAGCTAAAGGATAATTCCTGCACTTGAGCTTTGCACTTGAACATCAAAGTTACTTCTAACAGTGACTGCCTGAACAAACAGATGCTGTGTGATATTCTCTTTGACACAAAAGAAGCAAGGACACATGTACACATTAAATATAAATCATTTTATAATATACAAATTGTACAGATGTCATGAACAATAGGAATGTGGACATACTCAGGATAGCAAAGATAAAGAATACTTCTTCTTACTCGATAGCAAACACTGCTATGCAAGTGACAACAGCACATGATCAAAGATACTCAACATTCAAGATGGCAGCCGAGGTGATAGGAAACTAACATCAGAGACAAAAAAAAAATAATCTAAGAATACGTTTTCCAGAGGCTGTGAGCAAGCTAAAGTGACAACACAGAAAAAAAAAATGACGGCATCCTATTGTATCATGTTCTGTCATTTCTACTCTGCCCATTTCACATCATAGTAGCACACAGGAAATGAACCATTATGGTTTTTTTTTTCTTTTTTTTTTTTTTTTACAGCATTAACAAGAACGATTGCACCAGCGCCGCTATTGAGGCTCAGAGACAATTATGCTGATAAAAGACAGGAAACTGTATATTACCTTTTTTTTTTTTTTTTTTTTTTTTACACAGTTGAGTAGAGGGCTGCAAATGTGTTTGAGTCGAACATTAGACAAAGGTCTCTTTCTTTTCACGGACGGACAAGTTAACATGGTTCAGCATCATTTAACTGATGAAGTGTCAGATCCTGCCTCGCTTTTCTCTCCATGTGTTTTTCCTTTTTTTTCTTTCCGTAATACCAGACAGAAAAAAAAACAAAAAAAAACACAATTACCCACAGTCCCTGGAGTGTACTCGTGTCAGAGGTTAGACTGCACTGCAACCAATCAGCCCTTATCAGGGAAAGTTAGAGCACTGAAGGCCACGGCCTCAGGTAGGACGGGGCCGACACAAGGCCGGTTGTAACTTTTGTCAAGGTTACAATCATCCGTGTTTGTGGATGTCCAACCGGAATGTGGTGGGAGTCGGAAATAAAACCAAAACACAGTCGTGTCACATGACGTCACCTCGTCGCTTTAACTGATTTTCCAAACTCTGCTCTTCTAGATAAAGTGGAACATGATGTGTCTGTTTTCAGGATGCCAAAGGGGAATAAATGTCACAGTTTCAAATAAAAGAAAAAAAAAAGAAAAAGAAAGAACATTAAAAAAAAAAAAAGGAGAAAGGCAGGAACACTGAAATATATTCATATTCATAAAACAGATAGATGACAGTTAAAATGTTTATCTTGACAGGGGAGAATGGAGAAATTGATTAAATCTGATTAAAGTTGACCAGGATTCAGTGGGGAAATTGTTCAAATATTCATAGTGATCACGTCAGCTATCAAAAGGCATATTTTGGTATTGCCTTTCATAATTCATATGTCACACTTCACGAAAGTGTGAAAGTGATGGCTGAGTCTTATTTGCTCCCCAGCAGCATTAAATATTTCTTGAATACAATAAGTGCTTATTAAAGTTCAAACAGCCGAAGAGCAAAAAAAAAGAAAAAGAAAACACCACAGAGAATATTATGATATGACTTCATATCTTGATTCAATATCAGAGTGGTTATTTGTCATGTGCTCGTGCGAACTCCTGTGTACAGCTGTGGAAAATCCATTCTGGCTCAAATGTGACCCTTGACCTTGTCTGCCATTAGTGATGAACTCACGCTCATGGGTCTGGGCTCTGTCATAGTGGAGGCCGAGAGGACGAGTAGCA
>NW_019524598.1:387924-427805 GCF_002814215.2 Seriola lalandi dorsalis | reverse complement strand
GTGACCCCCCCCCCGTAAAACCAACAACAGCCCTCGGGAGGTAGCTCGAAGCATCAGTCAGAAATACATTTTAGCAAGCTTTAGCGGAACAGCAGAGGCAACACAAAGCCCACAATAAAAATCTCTCGACTCATAAACAGAACATTCACAATAATAATAATAATAATAATAATAATAATAATAAAAAAAATGGCATGTTCCAAACATCTTCAAAATAAATCCAAAACATATTTCCTTCATATAGACAAACACTTCAAATCTTTTATCCCCTCACTGTGAATTCCAGTAATAACACAGGGAACAACAGCTTCAAAATACCAACACTGACTGTAGCAAAACTTTCCTGTTTGACTATAACAAACATATAACACTTAAATCACCACTGTGCCTCTAAAGGACATTTCTAATAGCAGGTTGAGGGCCATTTACAGTATAGTAAGGCTAAACTGGTCACAGTTTTTATATTCTACTCTACACAAAGACATTTGCCATTTTACATTGAAAAGAATCTCAGCGGCGGGTGGATTAATCCCCCAAAAAGGAGAGCACTTATTCGGCATAATCGATCTTACTTGTGTGTAATTGAAGAGTTTCATCTCCAAAAGGAGACATGACCAAGGTATCATCTATTCTCATAAAACAAAAGATCCAAATTATGACAAATTATAGTCTGTATAAAGCGAGACAGCAGGTAGTTTAAGTTCTTGAACGACCGAATGCTAACGTTTTAATAAATAGATTTTCTGACACATTATATGACAAAGCGTGTCCAATTTCTCTGCAAAATTTAGCATTTTTAACACAAACTCATCCTCCTCAGTGCAAACGATTCCCTATATGACATCACCGTTAAATCTAAAGGCTATTTTCTTGAGGTGTTTTGCTGTCAATACATCCCCCAATAAGTGACCCCCATTATAAATGCATGATTCCTGACAGATACCCTACTGACAAAATCCATTAGCGAGCTAATGAGAGCTCTGCACCGTGAACATTGCCACCTCCCTCCCTCACCGTCTCCTTTTTCTCAAATGGAAAGCTACATGATGTAATGAAACAGCACATGATGACTTGGTTATTGTCAGGAATGATGTCGGGTAAGACGTGCTTAAAGAGCTGGAGGTAAAATAACGACGGAAATCTCAACGGGGAATGTGGAACATAAACAGACGTTGCTTTAACGGAGCCTATTCATTTCTTTTATTTGACTCTCTTATGCTCTGTGGCCTCTCTCTTCCACTCTCAACCTCTTCCTTTGTCTCAATTTCTCCGCCTCAATCTTCAGTTTTGGTCTGAGTAAACAACATCGAGCCTCTGCCCTGACCGCACAGCTTAACCTTGTTTCCGCACTGAGAAGCATCTCCGTGGCCTTTGACTGGAAATGTAATTAAAAATGTAACTTTTGCGTAGAAATAAATCCTCCCTCCTGTATGTAAAAACTAACTAGGAGAATCTAAATACGAGTGCTGCCCTTGGGCTGCAAACATTCAGCTGAATTTCACATCCTTATCTAACTTGGCTTTGAATGTGGGACATTCTGTATGCAAGGTGAGCTTAGCACACCACACCAAAGAGTGATTATCGGCTCTCTTTGAAGCACTTGACGGCTTAGAGCTCAGCGTAAACAATTATCTCTTCACCCTACTTTGGATTGCCTGTCGCAACAAACGCCTTTCCCATCACCTCTACCAGCGTTCTCCTCCAAGTTCCCTCCACATCACAACTTAATATGGTGCACAGAACCAAGGAACAGGAAGTGGTGATGCAGTCTGTGATCACATAGGACGCTCTTCTGAGCTTACCAGCCTCTTATATCGTGAGTCGTTTGGAAGAGTCAGGCCTGTGTCTAGTCAGGATTCTCTTGGATCTTGGATTAGGGAGCTGACTTGTCTTTTCCACAGCTTCAAAAACCAAGGAGAGCTGCTCGAAATGTTTAACAGTCAGGTGAAAGTACCTCTTGTAACAGATGCTATATCTGGGTACAACTCTCAGACAGGACTAGAAGAGCTGAAGGGGGTAGGTGGGTGGTCTCAAACTTTTCTTCAAAAGCAAGAAATGACCTTTCAGAGACATCACTGCCGTTCTTTCAGGCTATCTAATCAACCCTAATTAAACAGGCTGCAAGCTGACATAAACTCAGTGTTACATTGCAAGAAGAACGGTGTAATGCTCCTCACCCTCCTTAAAGGCCTGGTCACAACAGAAAGATGCACAGTGTAATTTGTCCATGTATCTTTGCAAAATGTGTGGCTCTAGAAGCTTGGTGATATAGGGTCTATTCACAGGGCGAGTTGGTAAATTACTATATCTGGTGAGCTAACTGCTAACATCATTATTCAGTCTTAGTAGCTCCCCTTTAGCATTTCATTGTACCTTATTTAATTCAATAAAGAATCACTGAAGGGGTAAAGAAGAAGTTAGATAGCTAACTTGTTAACTGACAGTTAGTTTGGTTGCTGATGAGACAGTAAGCTGAATAAAAGTCAGCTAATAAGCCATGATAGCGTCCTTCATTTTTGAGTTGCCCTTGGTTAGCAGCACAAAATCGATGTTCAACTCTACTGAATTTGAACTTTATGCAAAGAAGTAATGCAGATTTATTTTGCCCCCAAAAACTTATCAAATAATCATGCTGATTCCATTTGAATGAATTAATTTCACTGAAAAGTTTAGCTGTTTTATGTGCTGATGTGACCAGGCCTTCAAGTTGTTGCTCATTCTTCTAGAGCAAAACAAAAACCCATCCTGTTTGTAGATATTCACCAACCCTGTTGAACCTCATCCAGTTATTCCAGTGACTCCACATTGACTCACGCACCAGCACCGCCTGTTTTTGGATATATACATTCAGTATGTGTGGTTATATGGTAGGACTGATGTCTGCAGTTACATGAAATCATTCTGTAGCTACACTGTTAAGATTGGGGTGGGGGACATCGTTTATGAAAGATGGCAGGTTTGGACAATGCTGCAGCGGTGGGGATCGAAGCCCCATTAATTTGGATCAGGGACAACACTGTGAACCAGTTTTTAAGATGGGGAATTTGAGAGGTAGGGCGGGGAAAAACCTTGACTTGGGGCTACTCTTGAGTCTCCTCTGGGCTTTGATTGGTCAGTGTGGCCTGTGAGTCTGCCACAATCTCCTTGGCGATGACCTCCACGCTTGCTGGTTCTTCTGTCTTGTGTTTGATCGCATTCTCTTCACCTTCGTCTTTCTCCTTATCCGTCTCAACACCGTTTTCGATCACAGCTTCAACTTCTGCTACGCTTTCATCCTCCTTTTCTTTGGTCTTGTTCTCTGTTTCCACAGTCGCAACAGTTTCTGCCACTTCCCGGACGTTTTCTAAAGGCTCTCCATTCTCCTTTGATCCTTCTCCATCCATTATCTTTTCTTCTGCCTCTTCTTCTTCCTCTTCTGTGCCATTTTCTGCTCCTTTTGTCTCTTCTCCTCCATCTTTCTCTTCCACGGTCTCTATGCTGATTTCAATCCCATCGTCAACGTTTCTATCTTCCTCACATCTCGATTCCCTTTCTAGCGGTGTCTCGCTTTCCCTCGCTGCCTCTTCATCTGTTGCGTTCACCCTACTCTTGTCTTCCTCTCTCTCAACCTTTTCTCGGTCATCAAGAATCTTGGGATCTTCTGCGTCCTTCTCAGTTTTTGTTTTCTTCTTCTTCTTGTTCTTTGCTGTGTCTTTGATGCAGTTCTTATTGGACTTTCCTCGGGGCTTGAAGATCAGTTTCTGAAACATTTAGATTAGCATGTTAGTGGAATGCATTGTAACTCTTTAAATATGCTTTTGGGCACAAAGCATTACACACAGACTTAATTAAGAATGGATCACAGTGGATCTAATATTGCAAAGGGATAACTAGCTAATTCAAATGAGTCTCATTGATGCACGGAAGGAAATTGAGGCCATTTTGAGGGGAGTTATTGCTGGCCTCAAGGCCTTCAGTCTGACCAAACAAACAGGCAAAATTTAATGCAATAGGTCCTTAATTACTTGAACAACTTCTGGAGGGTTCTACACATTGCAGGGATGTAGAGAACTGAGATAAACTCTGGTCAAGAAAATCTTGTTAACGTTAGCAATTCCCGGAGTCTTAGAGCCTATTAAATTTGTTGTTGTGATGGCAGTTTAAATTCGGGTCAAAGGAAGCGTCAACATGGATTCATTCCACTGCGGACAAAGGTTAGCTTTATAGTTTATCACCACTATTCAGGGTCGCCAAGACAGCATGACCAACCCTCCTCCCCCCAAACAACACATCTGTCGGTTACAGAAGAATCTCAAACAGAGAAGAGCGCCTTCATGTTTGTCCATTGTTGTGTGCGTTTGTGTACTTAAAAGAAAAACCAGCTGTGGAATCAGAGGAGCCAAAGGTAATGTTGGCTTTGGATATATGGTGAGCAGGTGACAGAAGGACTGGTGGGAGACCTCACATTAGCCAAGAAATACAGAGAGGAATGTGAGGTCAAATACCTTGGATTCCCTCCTCTTTCGGCCCAACACGGGTCTCTGCAGGAAAACAATCTGCTTGGTGGACAGACTTCCATCACTGAAAGATGAGGACACAGAGAGAGAGAAACACAAAGAGAAGAGAACATCAGCTGACAATGTTGGCAATTCATCAAGACTCTGAGATTATTTTACTTCTTGAATCAAGCACCTTTACTTTTTTTGGCACTAATTTATTTAGAAATGATTTAAAACAACACGAGAATGGGAGAGGGAAATATGTTATTCCCATTGGCTTTTCAAGGTTCAGACATTCAGAAACACTGACGGATTATTTATAATTCATTGTTGTTTTTTTTGTGCTGCAGCACTCCAAGATATATGTGCACAATTCATCTGAGTTAAATCCCGGGATAATACACAGTCATCCACACTCTTACTGACCTTCCGACGAGATAGTGAGATGATTGCTGGCCACTGCCCATGCTTCACTCTCTTATCTGACAGTTTAAGGATATATGTTCACATTTGCGGCCGAACCTCTTTACTGCTGTCGCCTATCAGTGTCGTTTCACCCGCTTTCCCTTGAATCGTGCAGGGAAACAGTCTGAGGCTGATATTGAAGTTTGCCTGAATGTCTGTGAACATCTACTTCTCAGATTATGTATTTCTTCCTTTTTCCCTCAATTCCCAAAACATAATCCTCCATCCAATGCACATGTCACACCCCTGTGTTCTGAGGAGGATAATCTGCACAAGTACTCGCGCTGACAGATTAATCGTGGCAGGAAATGCAGATTCATTTCTGAGTGGGCTTCCTGTCTCTCACGCTTACTCCCACACTTTCGTCTGCTCATCTTTGTCATAAACAGCCCCCTGTTTTTTTTTTTTTGCCCAATGTGCTCTCACTAACTACCAACCCGCTGAGTTTTACCTCTTTGCTCTTATCTCTCACGACAGCCTGATGTCTGACAGTTATATTGTTTGTTTCTGCTTTGTTCCTTCTATTTCTCTTTTGCTATTATTGGACATGGTTTAAAAGGAGATATGTTTTCCTGTGCTGCTATCTGACACAAGTCCAATAACACACACACACACACACACACACACACACACACACACACACACACACACAAAGGTTACATGCTGTCTGAAGTTAAGCTGCCCGCTCAACCTTGCACATGAGGAAAGATGGCAGGTTTATGATCGCAGGAGAACCCTTAAAGCCTACTACAAATCTTCCCTTTCTCAACATCAAATGGACTTGAGACTCCTCCAGCACAGGGCTTACAAACCATCCAAAGCCCACCACAACTTCTTTTTTTTTTTTTTCCATTACCTCCTTCCTTCCACCGTTTATCCATATGCTATTTTCTAGGCTGTCAAGAATGCTGGACGGCTTCCTGTGCGAATCACAGCTGAAAACTTCCCAGCAAAAGCCCCAGCCCATTAAGCTAGAAAGGAGTGGATGGCTTAGAAAATTACAGGCCTTTACTGAACCTGCTCTTGGCTGTCAGTGTCAGCCACACTATTATAACTTGAAGCCATATAGTACAGCAATAGCCTGCGACTATTTATAGGTGAATGTACCTGTCGGTGGCTTCATCTTTTGGGAAAGAAACTGCCACTTGAAATGAAAAAAAAAAAAAAAACCTGACACAACAAACCTGATGCTCCAACCGAATTGCATCTTTCCTCCATAAAACTAAGATGAAGACTCTATAATGCTGCATCTTTTGATCACTAGTTAGATCCCAGCAAAGTGAGATGCCTGCGATAATTAACTAATTTTTCTCAACCTTCTTGTTTGCTTGTTGTATGTTCACCGCATCATAGTTAATGCAGAGAAATTCACATTTGCTGTAGTAAATGGCTCTGAAATGCAATTACCATCCACATTAATTGAATGCGGCGAACATGAATGCGTGCTCTGAGACAACTACATGAATTAATGTTGTGTGGAGAAGCCGCTGAGCACCAGTTAGCATTAATTTCAGACGCTGCTGAGATCACTGACACTTATCCGACCCCTCCAGATGAAGTGCAGCCTGCAAACCCTCAGACTACAAAAAGCGTGCATTTACAAATTTGCTATTTAAAAATGGAGGAGTCAACACCACGAAAACAAGTGTAATGAGTATTGCTAATCTGAAATAGATCATCAACCATTATTTCAGTGCGCAAGAAATGTTTTGCAGGCAGGGGGAGAAATGAGCTCCGTCTTGTACTGTATCTAGGCCGACTCTGATTAATTAGCCATGTTGTGCTGTTGCGTTGTGGCATTTTGAAAGAGAGGAGAGAGGGAGGGAAGGTGGGGAAAAAAACAAAGGATGAAAATAGAGAGGTAATTAATCAGCTGTGTTCTGAAAGAGCAGCAAACATGACCAGGATAGGTGGGGGCAGAGCAAACAGACGGTCAGTGCATGGAAATGCTACATGCACACTTCATCAGTGGGACACATGACAACATATATTATTAAAGGATTATTCATGTCTACCTCAAAACAATATTTACATGCTTGTATGTAGACAGAAAGAGTTATTGGTGGCTTTAATCACTGGCCACAAAGAGTTCTCTTAAACGGTTTCAATATAAGTGAAGGGGGTCAAAAATAAGAAATGCAGTATAAAGTTTAGCTGAAGCTAACATGAGGCTTCAGCAGTCTGACAGTGAGGAGTCTGGAGAGGGGACGCTCCGAAGTTTCTGTCTTTTTAGTACGAACCTCACTGATCCTTCCTGAGTTGCAGAAGGACAGAAAGTGGGAATTTGGTTCTAAAATAACCATAAATTTGGAAAATACCCACTTGAATTTTCTAATATTAGTTCCACCTCTTCCTCATATTCCCCCATTTTCAACATACACGTGGGCATGTGAGTATTGTTTTAAGCTGAAACTAAAGGTCATCTCTCCAAATTGTAGGGCTGCTTGTCAAACTGCCGTGCCTTGTTTTCTATTTCCACATGTGTTAAATACAGATGTGACATGTGTATGGAGTTGTTTAAAGGCATGTTTGACATAAAGTAATGCAACAAGTTACTTTTGCTGCTAATAGTAAACACTTTATATGGGACTAAATGTTGATCTTTCACCAGAAATAATTTGCTTCTTCCTGATACAGAGGACAATGAACTCATCAGACAGCTCGTCTAGGATCCAGTTTCCTTGTTACTCTGCCAATTCACTGTCACAATATTTATTGCTTAACTCTTGTTTATGGAATCTCGTCTTTTTCTAATTTGCAATCACTATTGAAGTTTCACAGTTGCTTCAAGTCAAGGCCCAAAAGCTGCCTGCAGCCTTATTTGGAAATGTGTTTATCTTGGTGCAGATCTGTGCATGCATGTAGACTAATTATCTTATCGTTATCACTGCAAAACATTACTTAATTGAAAAATTTAAAGCAAAAGCAGGTCTGTTTGATCATGAAGGCTTTTGACTATATTTGTTTTTGTTGTATTACTATTCTTAAATACCTATGAGTGGTTTCTAAGACTGGTTTGCAGTGTCACAGAGAGCCATACTGGGCCATTCTGCAGTGAAATATTCCACTGGTTTAGCACATTATCAACATGTTGAGGAACAAATTCTGTTTTGCAGTGAAGCTCTTCAGTGTGTCTGAGAACACGCAAGGCCTTTGACCATAAGCGGATGTACACTCATCTAGCAGCCATGAGTGATGAGTCAGCACGAGCTAAGCTGAGGAACCATTACATTTCTGTGAAGAGATTTTCCACCAACAGTCAGAGCTGCTGCTTTTAAACTTTCACAGCTGCTGCTGGTCGGCTCAACGCTCAGTCCAAATTGGCACAGATTTAGGTCAATTCCTTCTAAAAGCTGTCATATTTCTTTGAACAATAACTTCAACAGACAATGTGTGTGTGTGATAATTTACACCAGGCTGCAGTTTTCACAGGTATACTGAGGCACATACAGGAAGTGGCCAGTGTTAGATCTTGTGTGATTGTGTGATTTTTTCATTTTCACTTTTATTCAGAGATTTTAGTAAAAAAAGGAAAATCTATATTCTGTCTTTCTAAACATGGCAGTGACACAGAGCTGTCACTTCAGGTTATACCGGCAAAATGCTGAAAACTGTGTTTTTCCATTTTTCTTTTTCTTGTTTTTTATTCTTTTGAAATCCTACTCAAATAACTCTTTTAATGTTGCCCTTGCAATTTTATGTCTGATAAAAAGCACTTTGGCTCTTTTCTTGATGCAAGGTGCTTTATAAAAACTTGTCTTTCCTTGAGCACTTTGAAGAACATTATACTTCTTCTTTGCAGATTAAGGCTTTTCATACAAAAAATTTAAAATGCAATTAACATGTTAATGCATCAATAATACCGATCCAATAACATTATATATAACAATTTAACACGAGCCCTTCTGCAGTATGCATTGTGCTGATGTAAGTGTATGTGGGTACATTTTAGGTGAAGGACTTTTCCTTGTAACTGAGTAATTATACATTGTGGCGTTCCTGCTTTTATTTTGTTAAAAGGATCATCATGACAAAGAGCAGAAGTAGCAGTTGTTGAATAGATCCTCAGGTCATAGAGTTATGTTTTACATTTTAAGTATATTTCACAGGACAGAGGCACCTTGTTATGAACAAACTCCATCAGATATTAGGCCTTGATGTGAGCTAAAGATTTAGCACCAAAATGAAATAAAACACTCAAAATATAATTTTAAGTATTTACATCACATATTCAGTGCCAACACTGAATTAAATATGATTTAATGTGGCTGCTTTTGTTACCCTGATGAACAGAAAATTACCTTTTAATGTTTAAATGAAAACAGACCTATACAAATGAATTACAAATATAATACTTGTGTAGGTACATGTGTGCGTAAGTATTCACCCCACAGGATATAGGACACACTTAAATCACCACTGCTGCTGCTAATTGCTTTTAGAAGTGGAAATGGAGATCACTGTGTTGTGTTTACTTGTCAATACTTTTTTATAGACACTCGTAAAAACAGTAAAAAGGAGCAAAAGGCTTGTAGTTGCTCTTGTTGCAGTTCCCGCTGGCTGCCAACAGAGGTCGATAGAGGTCATACATTACTAAATGCCCCTCTAATAGTCACATGAGGGTGATTACCTGTTAGTCTTGATTATGGGAGTTGGCAGCACACAGGTGAGTCTCCATCCGTATGTGGCGAGGGACTGTAGCAGAGGAACATAATCAGCCTTCACCTGCAGACCCTGTGAAGAAAACAAGACGTCCATCACAACCTACAATCAAACTGAAAACAGCTCGCGGTCCCCGATCCTGCTCCTCTTAAACACTACGTACACACACAGCGCAATGAGCAGTATGCACGCATATTATGCAGCAGAGGGCATTCACTACTGTGATTACAGCTCAAGTTATGAGATGTAATCAACGTGGTCAGCATCACTCAAATTTCAGTAAAAAATGTCCCTCTCCAGACATGATGGCTGTTATACAATGTCGTGCCTGAGAGGTTGTTTTCCAAGAGCAGTGCACACGGGTTACTGGTAAACCCAGACATAAATCAACCGTTACAGAAACTCCCAGGTTGCCGTGAGTCAACATGGCAACCGTCTCTTCGTGACAAGTATTTGTCAGATCAGTAAGTCCTTGAGTAAATAGACTGCTCATGTGAAACTGCTCACTTTGAGGCAAACATTTTAATGTGGTTTTAACAGCCACACATTGTCTCAGTGATGGATTTGAATCCAGAAAGGATGAAGCACAACAATTTAAATGTTATTATTTTAACAGAAATACACACATATTGCTTCATGTACTTTCAGACGACACAGACACAGCGACAGACAAACACACCCGTTTCGGAGCGTGTGCATGTGGTTTACCCTTCTTTTCATGTTAGGCACCTGCTGAAAATGAAAAACCACAACACGAGTTGGTCGGATTGCTCGTACTTAAAACAAGATTTGCATTCGCACGCACGCACACAGAAAAAACATACCCTCACATAGAGGTATTAAAAGACCTGAAGGAACGGCTCTGCATCCCTAAAAGCACGTCCAAAGTTGGTGACTTTGCAAGATAAATATCATTTGGAAGACAAGAGTGGAATAAAAGTCTCAGCATTCAGGCCATTACCCTTTTTTACATAAATTCCAGACCGTTACCCTCTGTGGTGCAGGGTGAGTACTGATATGAGTCAAGAAGCCAGTCAACATGAACGAAGCACACCACAGAACTTCACAGAGCCTATTCATAGAGCACTGATCAACTGCTCAAGAACAGAGACTTGAGAATACATCACACCTACACACGCTACATTAGCCGTCACCGTACTGCGAAGTGTGAAAATCTCCTCTAATTAAAGCTGCACCAGCCAAAGGTTTCATGTGCATGTACTGTACAGCTGCCTTCATCTGCCTCTTATCACAGAGAGGCTGCGCTGCACGAGTGTCCCTTTGTCCCTCAGGGAACCACCACACACACACACACACACACACACACACACACACACACACACACACACACACACACACACACACACACACACACACACACACACACACACACACACACACACATACTCAGGTACATCTGGTGCCAAATCAAAACTTTAGAGTGAAATACAAAACCAAGGCAGAACCATCAGCTCCTCCTTTTTTTAGGTGTGACATCACAAACCAGGCAGGTTCATACACATGAGCCTGTTACATGACGTTTTACTGATGAAGTGTTGGGTGATTTAGGATATTGGAGCTGGAAACATGCATGTACCTAAATAAAAAGCTTTAGCTGTGGTAATCTGCATGCTAGTGATGTATAATACTTTAACACTGCAATGCAGTGCATTTTTACAGTGTAGAAATGTGTGTTATGATGCCACTTACGATGATAATGATAATGACACATCTCAAGGGGTGATGTAAATTAAACTAGATTAAACTTCTACTAATACTGTTTACACGATTAAATAACACATCATCTGTCATACTGTTAATTCTATAACAGCAACTATGAGAGCAACTACTAATACATGAACCCTGTAGGTGATGTCACTGAGGCTAGGTCCATCTTTTTTTACTGTCTAAGACTACAATACTTCCCTGCCATGATTATCTCTACATCTGCAGCTGGACATAGTTTGTATTCATACGGAGAGAATTAAAAAGTGAGAACATTTCTGAGAAAGACAGGGACTGATCAGCATGCAGGGCTCATTGTCTGCCATGAGACACACTGTGGGTCACAACACTTAAACCCACTCCACTGCACAACGCCTCATTTCTCTTCCGCAGGTTTTTATTGACCAAGATGACAGAACAAGCACAGACAGACTTAGAGCAGTTGCGTATTAAGTTGTAGGTCGCATAGAGCTAATCGTTAGAACACAAGACACTGCTCCAGACATTATTTACACAAGCATTACTTTCTAAGTTCCTACAGGGAGCGGCGCACATCTACATTTTTCGGGGGTTTATGTTGGAACCACTCCCAGAAACAAGCTCTGTCTCAAAGCTTTCCCAGAAAGTAAATAGAGAAATAATTTTTCTGTAATGGCTTGCTGTTCTTTGGAGCAGGTGAGAGGTAATCACAGTCCCTGGAGTGTGGCTCTCCGCTCTTCCTGACTTATTATGCGGGGCCATCTTGCTGCCTCAGCACTCCAGCACCAACCTGTGAGTCTAAAAAACAAAGCAATCACATCGCCATCTTTGTCTTTGATGTTATCTGAGTGACTACAAAGACGGACCACACGGTGAGAAGACAGAGGTTCTGTACTGTAACCACCTCGGTCTAAGCTACTTTAAATTAAATCAGGGTTTTTCCTAAGATCCTCACACGGTTAAACAAAAGCCCCTTGCTAAAAAGTATCTCAGAAGGGAGGGGAAAAAAAACAATTTTTAGCTTTCACTCATGACAGCTAAAACATCAGGCAAGAACACACATCTAAGTCTTACATTTTTTTGCTGCTCAACCGCCTCCTTATCATTTTCAGAAAAGCTATGGAGATTGACCAAGTTTATTTTCAGGCCTACGGCAAAAGAAGGTGCAGCTGCAGGTCAACTTAAAGTTCACAGTGCAATCTGAGAGTCAGCTCAACAAAAACACGTCTATTGTTTTTATTTAAAGCCCCTCCACCAGCTCTGCAAGACATAGACATAACAAACCATAATTCTGTTTTTCACCAGCTCTGAATGCAGCTGAATTTTGGGGGTTAAACGCTTTGCTGACACAGTCCAGCTGATGAAGCAAATACCTTTTTCAAAGAAGGGGCGTTCAGATACTGTTCCTGATGGGCTCGCTCAACCTGGAGTGTTGTCACAGCAACAGAAAATTCAGCATCCTCTGTGCTTTAAAGCACTTCAGCATCCCTTTATAAGTGTAATTGGTTCTTTTCAAAAAACATAAAACATTAATATTTTATATTTATGCATTTTAACATATATTCCTTGTTGCTACATCTGCTCACTTTTGTTTAGATAATAAGCTTGTTGCTCAGCATGGATGAAAACCAGCTCGGCAAAACAATCTCACCACAACATCTATTCAATACCTGTTCTGGAGCTTTCAGGCGAATCACATGTTTCTCATGTAAATGTAGATTTTACATTTTTCTGGAACTTCTTGTCTATGTTTTCTAAGTCTAAGAGTCTAAAAATCATAGGGTATATAGAGCTTTATAGGGCTACATGCAGCTAGTTTATATAGGGTATTTTATTTTTTTTATTATTTAGTCATTTACTTTATTTTATTTGCTATTTATTCATTTTATTTGTATTATTTTATTTAGGTTGATTCTGTTTTTTAGCCATGCTATAGGAGTGGCGATGTTGGACAGTTGGTTCACCACTTTAGCCCAGACTGAAATTATTCAATCAACTATTGGGTGGATTGCCATAAAATTTTGAACATACATTCATGGTCCTCAAAAGGTGTATTTTCCTGAGTTGGGTGATGGTGATCCCCTGACTCTTCCTCTAGCACCACCCTGAGGTTTACATTAGTGCTTCAGAGTGAACTATCTCAACAAATATTGCCTAGACTGCAATAAAATCTGCTGCAGACATCCATGATGCCCACACCATGAATCAAATTAAATTTGATCACCTTACCTTTCATCTAGCATCATCATCAGGTCACAATTGTAATTTGTCCAATGCCTTGGCACCATCAAGGGATGTTTTCTTGGCTTAAACCTGCATTACCGCAGCAATAATAAACTTTAATAGAAGACATACAGAGTACATCCAAACTTTAGACATTTACGAGGCATTAGCCGACTTTGGAGTCAAGACTAAACTATGCAGCCTGATAACACATGATGAGGCAGTTAGAAAAACAAAGGATCAGCCAGGGGATGGAGTTATACTGTTCATCATGTGTCAGTGAAAGCTTTTATTAGGCACTTTTGCAGGGAGAATAAAAGTGTGAGCATTTGATGTTTGAAACTGATGATTCAAATGGGAGGGGGAGGGTGGGGGGTGTGGGGGGGTCTGAGACAGATCATCAGACAAGTCATCAACTTTAAAGCAGCAGCCCTAATTATATTATTCAAATAAAAGAGAGGGCCAGGAGCAAAATTCTGACAGGGGGGGCCCAGAGTTCCTCTCTGTGTCTCTGTTTACTGCTTTTTTAAATTAGCCTGCCAGGTAGTTAGGTAAATACCAGATGTTTTTTTAGGTTAACTGAGCTGACTCTTTTAACCACAACCTACTTTGGAACAAGAGATTAAAAACATGCCAGTTTCTTTGTCATGTTCACCTCAGCTCAGGCTCAACTCTGTCTGATCAGACTATTCACTTTTACTCATAACATTAACTGCACGCACACCACAGGGACTCCGCTCAGATTTCCTCTCTGTTTCTGAGGCCCTCCATGATATGGTAGCTAGATCAGTGGTGGGAGATGTACTCAGGTCATTTACTAAAAAGCACCAATACAACAATGTAAAAAATACTCCATCAGACATGAAAGCGCTGCATTCACAATCCTATAAGTAAAAGCATGAACGTATCATCAGCAAAATGCGCTCACTGTATCCAAAGTACTTGTTCTGCAGAGAGATGGCCCATGTGACCGACATATTTTATATCTTACATGATTAGATTGTCACTGATGCATAAGGAGGTGGAGCTAGTTTTAACTACTTCATATGCGGTCAGATTTGAATCTGTATTTATTTTTTCACTTCCTTTGAGATTCAGTTCAACAATCACTCTTTGGTGGAAACGATCACATTTCAATACTTTTTGTAAGTTGTCAGTTTGGTAACCACAGGGACAAGCCTTAACAATGCCATGTATTTAATAAGCTTATCATATTCTTTTGTGTATGATGAAATGTAGAGGAGTAGAGGTATGAAAATGGAAAATGGAAAAAGTAATACAGCACAGCACTTGATGCACACTGTATGTTTTCAACCACTGCAGCTTGAACATTCATAACAAAACTGTCACGTCTAGGTTACATGTTATTACTTGTGTCTTATATCTTGCACATAAACAACTGATCCCTATAAACCGAAGCCTTCCCCTCCCCTCTACAGCTATCAGCATCATCGTCACGTTGTCTGACAGAGCGGGCGTGATCTCTCACTAGCACGGACAGTGCAAATTACTCTCCTTCTATCTAGGTCACCTCTTCTCTCACCTCAGTCAGAGGGGATAGAGATATCGTGGACAGGCAATTCATGTCGATGATCGACTCTCTGCACAACACGCAGGCCTCAGCATGCACACACAGACACAGAGCGTGCGATACAACATATACTGCACACTGTGAGTGATGTGTGAGGTCTGACATTAGAAGGAAATCTACAAATCTGCATCCTGTGTTCGTTGCACCGACCGCGGGAGTGATTCTAGTGAAGCCAGAGGAAGACGCTCTGTAGCAGGTGGCTTTTGTGTGAATCTGATTTCAAGACGTCAGGAGTGCCTGAGAGCGCGCGCACACACACACACACACACACACACACACACACACACACACACACACACACACACACACACACGATATCTTCATGTGTGGATCTGAGGTGTCCTTCGTCTATGTCTTAAAACTATTGCTTCAAAGATTCCTCCCTGCCACACCACTGCTGTGATGTGGGGCCCTAATCCCATTTTAGACATAATTTAGTTTCTGAAGACTGTGAAGTGCTGCTCTTCAAAGCCGGGGATGCTGCTGAATTCTGGGAGTGAGTGACAACAATGTCAGCTCTGTTAAGCTCCTTTCACTTGCTTTGACTTTGGAGTGCCATTCCTTAAATGTGAACTCCGCTGATATTAACTTTTAGTGCGTCTTCCTGCAGGACACTTTCTCTAAACTCCCCCTGTAGTTTGTTTTTTCCTGCTTTGCCGTTTGGGTTACGAGTTGTCAAGATCAAGGAGGAGTGAGCGTGCCTGCGACATCATCAGACTGCGGTGCTTGAAGCGGTTCAGAGAACATTTTACTCTCTGAGCGTCATGCTATGATATCCACAGACGGTACATGCTCAAAAAGCTGCGCATCTCGAGAAACAAAAGCATTTATGAAATCTGCATTAAGATCCTGTGCTATCCGTCTGAGTTCAGAGAGAGAGAAAACTGTTTTAACTTTAAATCATTTTGCACCAAACTCATAAAACAGCAGTTATTTTCCATGTTCCAGCAGCGTAATAAAACCCAAAAACAAAAGCTTTTTTTTGCGCTAACCAGGGAGCTAGTTTGCAATCCATCTTGTTTTCTGCTCTAACCATTTTTCTAAGTTATGTATAAAGCCTTGGTAACCACTGCACAGAAGTAATCATTGTCTTGAAGAACCGTGATTACAGTAGCGGAGCCATGCTGCATCTCTGCTGCGCTTAATTAGAGTCACAAACACACCTGCTGGTGTCGACCGAGCTGCATCATTTCACCTTTATATGTTGAGCTCTGGGGGATTTGGAGATTTGTGCTGTCACCCTGAAATGGAGGTGAATGGACTTTAGTTTGTGCTGCTCAAATTCCACTCGCTCGCCTTGTATTGGGGTGATGGCACATTCACACATGGCACATAGAGTCAAGATTATGAGCATGGCTGGATATCACCAGGTAAAAATATGCTCTCTTGTGATTTGGGTGTGTTGACCCTCGGAAGATGATTCTTTACAGACCTCTTCACTGAGTTAACATGTCAAGTTAATTTACTTTATCATGAGAAGTGCACAGTCTGTGGAACATGCGTCTTAATGCAGCTGCATCTTAGCAAATAAAGGATTCAGTGTTTTTGAAGCTTGATCCATACAAGGCACTAAAAGTGAGGACTTTAATCTGTCTCTAACAAGTCTCCCGACTATGAATGTGCGCTACTAAATTGCTAGAGTGCTGTTCCGATTTAACTTCACATTCCTGCTGTCAACGCTGTCCAAAACACATTAGTTTAAAAAAAAGACAAACACAGATGCAGCAGAAACAGAGGCCCTGTTCAGACCTGGCATTAAAATGTGTCTCCACATGCGTCTCGAGTGACCACTTGTGAAAGGATCTCAACTTCCCCGCTCTATATGCAAATAAACACATTCATTCATGCTCATTCATAATGAGACTAATTAGACTGTGGCAGAGGACGTCGGTTAAAATTCCCATATTGTATAAAATGTGACTTCCATGTCTTTTTTGATTATAGATCAGGTCCAGCTTCTAAATTAATACTGTGAAAGTATCAAAGCCTCAGTCCACAGAGAAACACACACAGCCTGTATTCAGACACTGAGCCTTAAAACAAGCCGTCAGGACTTCTGTAACTTTATGATGTCACAACAAACCAGTCAACGCCCTCAGCCATGCCCCAAGCCCCGCCCACATGGTCCCACAATCCTACCTTGCAAGATTTGTTTTTTTATTTTTATTTGATCCGATTGGCTCACCGACCCGTTGTTACTAGAGCTCCAGAGAGATCTTAAAACCACAAATATACCTTATTGATATCAAAACTTCAAATTAAACAGTGTAAAATATGAGTCCTTTAACTAAGGCGGTCCTTCAGTGTGGCCCAGCACACATTTGTGTTCATTATGCTACAAGAATGAGGCCGCATGCAGCCCAGACCCGGAGGTGGTCTGATGGTGGAGTGATCAGATCTCAAATGCGTCTTCAAATTCATCTTGGGTGTGTTCCCCTCTGAACTTAGAGCTGTCCACTTGTGATCAGATGCATCTAAATTGGGCCAGAGATATCATCTTTATTATTCCAGTCATTCTTCTTCCTTGTCAAAATCTGTTGCCGACATCACCCGCTCAGCTGTCGACAGTTCGGTCAGAGATTTGGGTGTATCGTGCTTGAATCAGCTAATGTAGCCTCAAGCTGCTAGCAGAGGCGAGGAGCAGACTACAGAAGTGCAGTAAACTCACTTCTGTCTAACTCCGCACATCATTTTCCAACTTGTAGTCTTCAGCCCCAACTGCTCAGTCTTCATGCAGCTCCCTCTAGAGCCACTAGCGTCCCACTTGAATTACTCCACTGAGGCTATTCAGTTTATAAACACTTTTTATGTACAGTTCTTTGAAGCTTATATGAGGCTTAGACTGTGGCAGATCAGATGGAAATATTCTGCACACAATCTAATAATCTCTAAATTTCCCCTTTAGATCGACTTGTTAGATCTATTTGTAAAAATCTTTGTATGATCTTAAGAATTTATAATTCAGCACAACATGTGCCGGATGCATCATAATGGACCCACTGCTTGGGCTTGGCAGAGCTGAAGTGGATAATGGAGCCATAGACAACATTTTAAGAAGATATGAAAGAGAAGCTGAAAAGAGTCTTAGAAACACCAGAGTCCTCGTACATGTCAGCCGCACTGAGGTGAACATGAGTTTATCTTAAAACACACACACACACACACACACACACACACACACACACACACACACACACACACACACACACACGGGTGTTTTTGTGACTCTGGTGCACTCTTACTGTTTTATGTGGATACACAAAGACTGAAACACAACACCTTCCTGCTAATGCACTTTGTCCCTCCTGATAAATAAATTCTCCTGCAGCAGCTCATTGTGAGCCAACATATTAAGAGCGGCTCTAGCTGAGGTCTGAAGACATGTTTTGTTTGGTTATTGCTCTTGTGAAGCTCGGTGATAGGGGAGAGAGCTTTCAGCACATTAGCTCCATGGCAGCTCCTGTATTGATTTTCCCACAGGACAAAAAAGAGATGAGAAGCTGGTCCTAATTGGAGTTTCATAGCAGAGACCCTTGATGAGTTATTCATTTTGAGGCACGTCACCACCGTCCATATGGCGCCTATTCAGGTCATTTTGCTCAGGAAAAAAAGAAACCACTGTGTTCAGGCGACTGCTACAATCTTCATATGTATTTAGGACATCTGTCCAAAATAGTTTTCTTTCTCCTTTCTCATGGGAAACAAAAGCTTCAGGAAATGTCCGTATTAGCTCTCTAGCACTGATGTCATTTTTGTGCAGAGGACATGCAGCCATTTATTTGTATGTACGCTTTTAATTTATTTTTAATTTATTTATGCATTTCTCTGTTTTTGTGCTGTTTTCCTCCTGGCTGTGATCTGATGTCATTTAGCAGAAACCGTTTCCACAACACTTGCATCTTAGTTTGTCAGTTCGACATTCATTTTTGTTGCTTGTCTTCTTCTTTCCTTTTCTTTTATGATATGATTTGTTTTGAAGTCAGAATCTTGCGGCCCATGAGTTTTTGTTTGTCTCACATGTAACGACGTCTGGTTTTTGTCGCAGTTGTTGACTGTTTATCATTGTACTTCAATACTGTCTTATCACAGTGCATTTTTTCATCATTTGGTAATAAACTAAATATCTGTAATCTAATGTATAAGATAAATGTATTTTTAAATTATATATTGGAGCCTCTTGGTTCCATCTTAATGACTGAAATGATCTTTTACAAAAGAGAGAGATGTATCGTCTTTGTTCACCAGTGTTGGGCAAGTTACTAAAAAAACATAGAGCTCAAATAGCTACAAATAGCAATAGCTCCTTTAAGCACAAAAGAAACACCTTGGAAACTAATAAAAATGCTGAAATAAAAGAAAAGGTTTTGTTATGGCAAACCTTTCTCTAATGATGCAAACTGATCTCAGCCTCATGTGACACCCCTCCCACAGTCTTGGAGGCTCTCCTGTCTCTCCTGTCCAACCCCAGCAGGGGACTGGCAGACATGAGAGGGTGGTCAGCTGATGTTGTTCACCTGCTCCTTCCCGGACCTGTGCTCAGCCTGTCTCTTTGCCTCCTAGAGCTCACATCCACCCTGGATCACCTTCTTCCATCCATGCATCGCTGTCATGGCGAATATCGTTGATTTCCACACCTCTGATGTTCATGTGTGTCACCTTTTTTCTCTGCACCTCTGCACTTTTCACATGCAGATCTTCCAATTAGTTGTAAATCATTTATTGGAGAAACAATTAAAACCCTTGAAAACGAACAGACACCGTCCCTGAGAAGATAAACTCCCACTTGACGACAATGTAAATGATTGCATGCCCTCTGTGAAACAGCTTGTTTGCCTCTTCCGCTGTAAGCTTCATACATCCAACCACCTGTCAGACTTTTTGATAAATAAAACTGTAAAGCATTAAGGAGAAAAGATGATGATGTATATGAAGAAGAAGAAATAGAAAAAAAAATACCCGCAATCAATATTCAGCCTTATTTTTCATTGTAATTATCCCAGCACTGAAACAATAATGAGCTGTGAGGATACTTTGCATATCAATTTTCGGCAGTTATCACAATGAATGAATGGGGATGATGTGAGACCCTGGTCGCCCTTTGTGAAAGAGTGTGTTGTCAATCTGATTTGGCATGGTGCAGATCGCTCGGGTGAAACAGTTTTTGATGAAGTCCCAGTGGAACAGTTGATTGGATCTCCTGGAACACTGGGTGTCGGTTCAGTGTCGTTCGCCGAAATTTTCTGAGGAGGCTTTGAAATCCATTAAGCTGTAACCACATTACCATTCATCTCAGAGGAGGGGAGGTCTTACTGCTGCTGCTGCTGCCGCCAGATGACTGCTGCCAGGCGACCGAGCCTTTTTTATTGGCACATGTGGCCATCAGCGCCGCGCTGGACAATCAGAGAGCCACATATTGGGGACAAAAGTCTCCTTTCACACTTGGAAAGCCACGGGCCGCAAAAAGTCTAAATTCAATTACTGAGATAGCATCGGCAAACACATACAGACACACAAAAACCCGACCCATCCGCACACACTTAGCGGACACAAACACATGCACATACAGCTGCAGACACATGCACACACGCACACACACACACACACACACACACACACACACACACACACACACGCATACATACAGATGAAAGGCAACGAAATGGCTGCAAACCCTTCAACTCAGACAGAAATCAATTTCCAACTTGGAACTTGTGCTGAGGAGAGACACTAATCGGCGGGCAGATAAGGGCTTGTTTGCTCCTGATAAGACAAGCAACCGCAACACATGTCCCATAAATTGAGATTTGCCAGATTTGCCTTTCGGGTTGCTGGGAGAATGGTTGGCTGAAGAGCGAGGAAGGGGCGGGAAGGCACAATATCCGAATGACAACTGATTTCAATACAAGACCAGCAGACTCTCAAAGTGGATTTGTCCTCTAAATAGATCTGAGTGATGTGAGTTAAATGTATTCATTGAATACTACAATACTGATATAAGCATTACTGACGCATGACAAGTTATAGGACGAACCAACACACTGGGGGGATCAAACACCACACTCATAAAAAGATATTCCCTCATTTGGTGTTTTGATGTTGTCTAACACATGATCTCCCATAAGAGTTCAATCGAGCAGAGATCTGGTGCCTGGAAAGGCCATAACATTTTCTTTCCCATCGAACCATTGAGTGACGCTTCCTGCCCCGTACGGGAACATCAGTATTCCTTATTTCTTATTTATGACTCATTCATTCAGGTTGTTTCTTTGATTTATTGAGCGGGAGACTGAAAGGTGGATCAGAGTGGCAACATGATAATATCATCACAACAGCCCTGGCTAAATGTGCCACTATGCATCTGTTAACACGGGTATTATGTTTAGTGAACCTGCCTTTCCAAACCAGCAGCATGTACAGTACGTGCTGAAAAAAAACGATGCACAAATTCCCTCAGATTTTCCTCTCCACTGGTGGCAGAGAGCGCAAAACCTGTGACACTGTGACGAAAAGAAACACCTCTCCACTCACATCAATGACGGTCCACTGCTCCACTACGATGGCGTCGAATGTCGGCGCGGCCGCGTTCTGCTCTCCCTCGCTCGCCTCCTGGAAGATGAAGACACTTTCCACCGACTTAGGCAGCAAATCTGCAGAGAAGGAGGAAAAAAAAAAATAAAATCCAGCCGTGAAAAGAGTATTTACTGGATGGAGTGTGTCAGTCTTGTCTCTGCTGCTGCTTCAGACCCTCCAGGCCAGAGGAAATGGAATGATATCAGTCAGCCACATTCGCACACAACCCTTTATTACATAGCCAGTGGTGTGAGCCATTTGTGTGAGCAATGTGCACTTTATACATTATGCAGGGAGACAGTGTAAAAGAAAGGAGCAGGTATTCCCCTTCTGGGATGTTAAAAAAAGGAGAGGAGACATTATGCGCTACATCAGTGCTTTTCAGGACCCAGAGCCCTGCTGGTTTTCATGCTTGACAGCCAAACAGAGGCTAATTACAACTAGGATGCAAGGTGAATGCAATAGCTGATAGGATTTAAAACCAGCAGTGCTCTGCATCCCGGGGATCACGACTGAAAACCATTGCTTTGAAAAAAAGATGGACAGATTTTAGCGATGGCGAAATGTAGCCACTGATTTAATGAAGTCGGTCCGTAAGGCATTAAAGCATAAATCCTTTTGCTAAGCCTGCATAATTCACCTTAAAAAGACTTGAATTAAGTGAGCCACATAAAGACATTGACGTTGATGCTTTGGGCCACTAGTGAGATTGTGTGCTGCTGACCAAATAGATTCTCTAAGCTTCTCTTCTGTTGCAGGATAACAATCACAGGATTGGCATCTGGCCCCCATGAGCTGGGACCCCTTTCCACCCAATGTCTCTTGTTATTCCTTTGATGCACATGCACATTACATTTAGACACAAACACACACATATACACAGACGCACACACCAAATACACGCCCCATGGTCCAGTCTTCCCGGCCGGCCTTAGTGCTTTCTCATTACTCCCACACCATTTACACACTAATACAGTTTGCCGGGGCCCGGGCACCAATACGAGACACTCCACATTTCATTACTGGGCCCTAATAATAGGGGGATGAGAGGCGGCTGGAGAGCCTGCGGAGAAAGAGGGAGGGAGAGGAAGATAGAAAGAGAAGGAGGGAGTGGGTGAGACAGAGGGAGAGATAGAGTGGAGGGATGACAGGCTCTTTTATTTCCCCCCTCCCTGAAAACCCATTTAGGACCCGTGTGCGCTCAATTGAAGACATCTCTCAGACGTCTACTGGCTCTCTCAAAACAGACATTGTCGTTGTTCACCTCCATCCCGCCCCTTTGCCTTTTCTCTTCCTCACCCTCACCCTCCCTTCCCCCCTCAGTCCACCGCTCCACCGCCTCATTCGTCAGGCCTCCTCGCTTGCCGTATAATTGGAAAGAATTCTTTTTCGGAAAACGCCAGGCCCTCCATCGGTTCCCTGCCAGCGCAACAGGGATCACTCAGGTGAGATCGACACAGGGTTGCGCCGTTGCTCTACAGGGGGAAGTCTGTCTCTGGTGATAATGCAGACAAGACGCTCAGCAGAGGAGAGAGAACGAGGGAAGTGGAAGAGAAGGAGTTGGTAGCTGGGGGCGTTGAGTCCGTCAGGGGAATGCACCGGTTGCGTGCACAAATAAACATTATCTTGCGCCTATTGACTGAGAGCTGAGCTGAGCAGCCGGCGGGCCGACTGAGAATAAGTTGTTTACACTTGCAAAAAAACCACCGTGCGCCCTCAGTAAAATTGTTTTCCATCCCTCCGTGACTCACATACTCAAGGTCGCAGGGCGAGGCATGCAAATACAGTCGCACTAACAACAGGGAGTGACAGCGCTGGGACTGAAAGACACAGAGGCAAGTGGTAGGATGGAGGGGGGGGGGTCAGATATCAGGGTGACAGCAAGTGACACCGGGTGACATGCAGCGGCTTAAATCAGCACCCAAATGACAGAGGAGAGCATCACCAACAGACATCCAGAGTCTGACACACACAGACTGACACTCGGATCAGTTGTGTGTTCCTAATATTCATGGACATGTTCTCAAACCTGCTGTTGTACATCGGCTTCTAGCACACAGCGCTTTGAATGAGCAAACAGCAGAGAGAGCACACAGGACGGAAGCTGCCTGCAGCTGTGCATCAGAAATACTTTCTACCCAGATTACGTTTTACAGGTGTACATCACCTACAAGGTTTTCACCCCAGGCAGGAAATAAGACCTTCCTTGATTTACCTTAATTAACAGATAGAACTGATTAAAGGGCCATACAGGTGTTGTAGCATGTTAGATCTTTGAATGTATTTCCCCATGTTCCAAGCAGCACATAAAAAGTGAACATCAACAAAGCAACATCTACTCTTACTTCCTCATTGAGAAATTCTGGATCAGGCCTTGTGCCCCACCCACCACTGCTCGCGCCAGGTCAACAGGTGAAACAGCTGGCGAAGGAAACACTTGAGAGACTCTGGCACATGTTTGAGCCTCAGTCAGACCCTGATTGTTGAGCATCAAAATGAGAGGTTGGCGGTTAGCGCAGTTAGCATCTTTAATTCATTAGCTTGCAATTGGCAGTGGCTGACACCATGTTAGCGGTTGTGCTAATGCTAACTCTCACTCTCTGTACTGACAAGGTTTGAGGTTCCATAGATTCTGACGTATGAATGCCTGGCTGTCTGAAGCTCTGTCATTGGTTGGAAATACTGATTATTTTGTTTGTGATGACTGCTAATTTGTATTATATAAACAACATCATATAAAGACATTTACAGGGTTATAAAGCTTCATCAGAGGGCACTGCAGTACTTTCATTACATGCTGAGATAATATAATATTGACAAACAATTTCGTATTCATTGCAGTGGACTCAAAGTTCAAGAATCTCCTAACTTCAGAATCGAATGGAAAAATAGCTGCCTGCATGTGAGAAAAATAGGTGTGTCTGAAATCCCTCTCATGCCACTGAAGTGGATCGAGACGTTTCTATGTTCATTTTCATGTTTTTTGTATTTGACCGTTTCACCACCGTAGCAACTGCTGTGAATCTATTCAAGCTGACTATAGCTGCTGTCCTCTCCAAATGGAGCACTGCAAGAGGAAAGAGCACTAAACTAGATATTTATCAATGTCACAGTACTGTGGATTATTACTTTAAAATTTACACCATAATTTGATCCAAGCGAGCCGCATTCACAAAAAGATCTGTGTGCACAGATTAGTGGGTTTGTGTTCGAGCCCAGCTGACCGCTGCCGAGCTGGAAAGTGACCCTGCCCCAGGTCACGTCTGCTGACATAATTTAAACATGTGTGCCAGGAACAGCCTCAGAGAACTGGAGACAGGCTGCTGACAGCTTATCTATATTTCAAACGGGACGAGTGGACATCCAGAGAGAGGGACAGAGAGAGAAAGAGACCGGGGCGTCTAATGTGTGTGGACTGAATGTGGCTCTTCCCAGCGGAGCCAAAGATTTGGCAGCTGCAGGCTGGTACCTGTGGGTTACCGGGCAGACTTCAGCTGAAAGGGCAGAGGATGGACAGCATGGTGACTAGAGACCAGGGTGTGTTTGCAAATGTATAGTCCACTTGCTTTGGCCTGAATTCAGAGGATACAGGAGTGCAATCTCCAAGTGGGAAAGCATGTTAGCAATGGTGCTGCTGCTTTATTAATATACGTTTCCAAAATATGAATTTTTAATCTTTATTAATATTCATTAATTTCCATTTCCTACTAATTTACACTTGATATGTTCTAGTACTACATGAGCTCGTCTTCGTGACAGACCAGAGTGAACCGATAGGTGTTCATTCATGCATTCAACTGCACTGTGGAGTCAGCTGACACAGAAATATAGACGATGAGAAATCTGCTTTGTTACAGCTGTCAAAGGGATTTATCCTCCATCCGCGCTGCGTCGTGCACACGGGTTTTTACATTTTTAGCACGGTGAAATTTCAAGATAAATGCATTTTTGAGACTCAAGCTTGTGTTGGAGAAAAAAGAATAACTTCCAGAGGAGAGTCTGTCAGTGTAAAGCATGATAAATAGTTAATGGAGTGCATATAGCAGCCTCTCGGTCACCCGTTCACACACACGGATGGAAGGTGATGCAAGGTGCTGGCCCGACCAGGGGGAGTAGAGCAGCTGACTCAGTGTCCAAACAGTGGGAGTAATTTCAGGGTCAGCGTCTTGCTAAAGGTCAAATTGACATTAGGAACGAAGGAACTGGGGTTAAACTGCC
The DNA here is from genome assembly GCF_002814215.2 of Seriola lalandi dorsalis. Lineage (NCBI taxonomy): Eukaryota > Metazoa > Chordata > Actinopteri > Carangiformes > Carangidae > Seriola > Seriola lalandi. The sequence goes on along the minus strand of NW_019524598.1, from coordinate 401,894 downwards.
AACCCTGTCATTACTGAGCAGCCTGCTCCACCGCCACATCAGTATTTGTGGATCATCTCTAATGTTAATGGATTTCTTCCCACTGTGGCACTGATGTATAACTAAGGGATTATCACTTTTTTCATACAGTTGAGTGAGAGCAGGTTCCTCTATCGCCATTCACTGGAGCTCCACCACCGTGAACGTCATCTATTCTTCCATCCAACAAGTTCTGTGAGTGTTTATCCGAACTAATGTGCAGAGATTCCTGCAGTTGCTTTCTCACTTGAGACAAACTGATCATACAACCTTCGAGAGGTGTCACTTCAACCACCTGGGTGCATTTGTATATGCCTAAATATATATACATGCTTTAAGTTAACACTGTCAACCTGTCTTATAACTGCAGCTCATGCTGTGCTGTCAAATCCTGTACACAGAGCTGCTACCACACAACAAACACGAGCGTGGATCCTGCAGAGATGCTCATGCTCACAGACATGCACAGACATCTCAGGGCCCTCAGTTCTAATTCCACCTCTCGTCAACTTTTGTCTCAGAGAAACGCTTGCACATCATTTCCCTTCCGTGAATTTCATTTCACAGTAAAAAAAACAAAAACAAAAAAACCTTATTGGAATTTCATATTCCCTGCATCTCTTTCTCTCGCTCTCTCGCTTGCTCTCTCTTTTTGTCTCCCTCCACTGGCTTTGCCCAAATTTAGAAACCAGTGAGGGCTGACTGTCATGCGTATGAATAGCTCAATGTCTCACAACAGGGCTACAAATCCTCATTGTGGCTCTGGAGATAGCTTAAGCTATACAAGTAACAAAGGCAAACTCCCCGTCAACACCATTACTGTCAGTTCTTTAGTAAACAAACGCAACACCCCCCACACCGCGCTTCACACTGCATTCAGGTAGAATGTGTATAAATGAGTGTATTTGTGTGTCTTTGTAAATATATATGGATACTTCATATGTAGGCCTGTGTGTGTGTGTGTGTGTGTGTGTGTGTGTAAGTCTAGTCTTGTGTGGCACCAGTGAGCAGAGACCTCGTCTGAGCCACAGGGTCAGATATTATGGCGATATTGAATTTCACAGATCCTAAGCTGCGTGGAGGCCCCAATGTCATAAGACACACATTAAAGATTCATACGCACTGTGGCACTGCCTGCAAAACACACACACACACACACACACACACACACACACACACACACACACACACACACCTCATGTGTATGCAAACAATGCACCCTAATGCTTTCTCATCCGGCTTCACCATGGAAACACATCTTTAGAAGGAGCATCGGGACCTGGTGTGTTTTTGGGTGTGTTTTTGTGCACGTGTGCGTCCCTCTGCACCACGCCAAACAGCTGACTGTCAGAGACAATAGAAAGGTAGCAGATTTAGGAAAACGCCAGACTTGTGGCCTGACTGCAGGAACAAGAGCAGTGACGTACGTTCTGAAACAAAAGCCAAATAATCTATGGACTCCAGGTCAACAAGTACTGACAAGAACAACAACAATAACAACAACAGGCTCTTATAGTTTTTAAAACATTAATTTGTCATATTTAAAGGTTTGATATCCAAGAATCCAACTCATCAGTTAATTCTAAAAATGCATTTTAGGTTTAAAAGTTTTAAAAGGTTTAAAAAGCAGATGAATCAAAAGAATTATGATAGCAGTAAACTTTACATATTTGTACATATATGTAAGCAAAGAGACAAGAAAATCAAGTAAAGATGCAACAAACAATTCAGGACACATAGTTGCATTTTCCTTAGTTTCCATAGTTATGTTATTATGGTCTCTGTGTAGCAATAGCCTCATAATAAATAACTGTCATTTTATAGTTTACATTTACTGATTACTGTTGACTCACAGCACGACAGTGTTGTCACGGAAATATATCTATACTGTATTTGAGACTGATGACTGATGGGAAATCTGTTGTATTCTCAAATTGGAATTTATAATCTGCCTCAGATTACGCAGCATTACAGCTTCTTTAAACTTCCCAATCAGGCAGGTTCACAGGATTTTGAGCTCAGAGTCTCTGGTTCAAACCAGGACCAGCTGAGGTCCTGAGGCTAATGGGAATATCATCATCGGTTTTCAGCAGCATGTCAATTAAGGCTGAAGCCAGGAACGCAGGAACGGACCCAAATGCAAGACTCGCACGGAGGCCGGCCGGATGTACAGGCTTACATTCAGACGGGTGGACAAGATGGCGGGCAGGAATCCAGGCAAACAGGGAACAGGGAAATGAACACAGATAGCAGGTTCACAGGAAACACAACAGGAACATGAGCAGGACAAAAGCAGGAACGAAGGCAGACAATTCAACAGAGGGAACAAAGGGACTGAACTAGTGTTTATATGTAGGGAAGCGATGAGGGAAAATGGGAACAGGTGTGTAGGTAGGTGAATCAGGCCGGGTGAACAGGTGTGCAGGTGAATGTGGGGAGTTAGATCAAGTCCGGAGATATCAGCTGGCTGGATAGACACATGGCAGGAGACAGGGGCGGGAGTGACCCAAATGAACAGGACTGGGGCGGGAGTCATGACAGGTCATAAATCAAAGCATGAGACGACTTTAAATGTTGAAGTGATGAACACTAGATGAAAAGTGAAGGGCTTATTAAAGTTATTACACTTCCTCTCAAAGGGCAACATGAAAATCTGTACTGAATTTCATGACAATCCATTTAATAGCTGTTTCACTCAAAGCCATGGTGTTAATCCAAAGTCAGGGGAAGTCACCATGTATCTGCACCACATTTTATGGCTCGATCCATCCAACCGCCGCTGAGATACGGTGGAAAGTGGTGGAACGACTGACATTGACATCCACGATGAAAAGCAGGGAGGCTCAGCAACACTTCCTTCAAGTGATCAACAGTGTAAAAACAATAATAGTACAACAAGATAAAAGTAAAAAAGAAAAAAAAAAAAAGGGGCAGAAGAAGGTCAGTCTTGGAAAAAAGCCCAATTACACTCATTAGACCACACATGTATCTGTCAGTGCGTGACAAGCTGAAGCTCGCTATATCTCAAAACAAGCCTGTCACTGCCATCTACCATCCTGCATGCGCCTGTCTCTGTCAGCCCATGTCCCTTAGTCTGTTGTTCCGCTGTCAGATATGTCCTTGATGTTTATAGGGCTGAGATGGTCCCTTGCATCGTGTTCAGCGTCTCATCACGAATTCAGAAAACTGGTCTCAAAGAAGTTGCTAAAAATGGAGGCGGCAGGAATGGATACTGATTCTAAAGCCCTGAGCTGCACGGCTGTTTGGTGTAATTAGCTGCTAACAACAAACGGGATGCCGCTTTGATGTCACATTGCCAGCTGCTCTCAAGAGACCGAAATCCACAAAGTGCAGCATTCACCTCTGTAAAGTTGTCTGTTTTCTAAAGTGGTGGAGCTTAAGCTGTGTGCTGCATTCAGTCCTATAAGTCAGTGAAGGGCGAGACGGTTTCATAATGCAGCTGATCTGCTTCCAACCCTACCCACTAATTTCACTGTTCATGAGACTCGTATCTTAGCAGTGCATGGAAAATGCAAAATATGTTAGAGGACTCTAATAGGCAGAAAAAATGTAATCATAATAACACACTTCATTACTCCATTCTCAGGACATAAAATATGCAAGGAGGCACTAATTTGTTATCAGGTTAATTATCTGTGTTTCAGACTTGCTGAGGCGTTCACTTTCCCAGATTAATGAATTATGACTCTTATTTACTCTGGTTGGCGTATTTCACCAGTGTCAGAGTGAAGCATGGAGCCGCCAGGGTCTGATGGAAGAGGAAACCCCAAACAGGAAATAGTTGAGAGGAGGATACCAAACAGCTCGTTGAACTCAAAGGAGGCATTGCAGCTGCACGGCACACTAGAGAAATGGAGTTCATCCTATTGTCGTTTGTAAAAGATGCAGTGTTTCAGTTTTCATCAACACCTCTAGCAATCCAGAGTTTCCTTCATGCTGCCGTCATCCAGCCTCACAGCAAGTTTATGGGTACACTCTAAACACTGAGCTGTCTTTTTAAATACGTACAAGGGAGGGTCACAGTTTTAACAGCACGCTAACGATAACATGCTAACGTTCAGCAGGTATAATGATAACCATGGACCAAAGTGACCAACTGAATGACTGAAATTGCCATCCCTAGAGCCCTGCTGCTACCAGGGCTAAAAAAGACTGTGTGTGCATCAAGCTATTTTTACCACTAGGGGCAGTAAGACAAAATATATTCACATCATCTTATTATTATGTTGTGGCTGGTTCAAGTTTCTGAGCAGCTAATGAATTAATGTCCAATATCCACAAGATTTCTGGCTCCAGTTTGGTCCACAGACTCCTCAAAGAAAAATCTGGGTCGTTCAACTTTTCATCATTCACTTGAATACATCATTTTCTACTTTTGGACAGTTGTTGCAGACTTGGTTCCTCTAAGCTTGCTTGTTGTGGAAATAGCTGCCTACATTTTCTTTGTGTTGTAAGACCCAATTTTAAAGTCTACGTTGACCAGAGGCTCCGAAACGATTAGATGAAATATGTTAAAAGCCGTGTAAAGCTGCAGAGTTGGGTATTGATTCTCAGTGGCTCTGGCACTATGAGTAAACCCTTTCATATAGTTTGCAAAATGCTTAATGTAGCTTGAAATTTCAAACATACTATATGATAACCACTACCCCTGCAGTTATCTAGTGTTTGTTTGCAGTAAAAAACTAAATCCTGCAGGACTTCTCCACTTCCTCACACTGTCAGAGGAAGTATTATAACAGTCAAATGCAAGTATTATTCAAATATGTTCTGATTGTTTTCTGGTGAAAAACCAATGCCAGCTAATGCATAATTAATGCCACGCAGGGCAAGGTGCATCATTACCTGCCACAGGCTTTTTATTTTAGAAAGGCTGACGTGGATTTTGCATTTGCCTGATGTTGACAATTTTACTGGTGAATCTGTGATAGGAAAAAAAAAGAAGGCAATTTGGGAACCTCTCTGACTTTTAATAGCTGTAAGAGTCTGAGCAATGAGAGTACGAACAATCCTGCAGCAAGAAGCCAAGAACAAAAGTGAAGGCCACTGTAATATTGAAGGAGAATAAAAGTATACTGCGTTAGTTGTATTTTCTCTACATTACTAACCTCTCATCTTTTTGACTGTGTGTGAGATGTAACCTAAAAACATTATGTGTGTTGTCGTGCAGTGATCTTCTTCACGGCCTTACCGTTCATGTTGCCCAGGTGGAAGTATCCATCGACCAGCGAGGCTCCGTTGTTGAAGTGCTGGGTCATGTGGTCCAGCCAGTTGGCCTCCACGCCTTTGACACCCTCGTCACAGTTTTGAACCCGGAGCGGCACCTTGACAGTGTAGTACTTCACCTGCTCCTCTCGGACGGGCGGGTGGTTGTACAGAGCGAGCAGGTCCACCCCTGAAGACACGCGACAGAAGACAAAGCTCTCGTCATTGATTTAAGTCAGTAAGGGGTGTGACAGTACAGATGTATCCTTGGTGGAAGTCCCACTTTTTACTGCACGATTGTTGAACTACTGCTGTACACTGGCCACAGTCCAAAGTGTAATTCTTCTCCATCTGCAGGAGCACTTTTATTCTCCTCCGCTGCCAGGAGCGGTGGAATTAAACGGTTGAATGAATGACATACATGCAAAGAACTATCTGCAGTATTAAGCTGGAATATGATGCAGCTTAAATACGACATTACTTACGAATTTCGAACTTTTTTCCCTTGGATTTTTCAACACTAACCACACGTCCACACTGTGAAACAACATGGTAATGAACAATTGGAAGGAGCATCTATTTTCTATGAGATAAGCAACCAGGGAAACTCAGCCAATGTGTTGACAGTCAACAAGCTTTGTGGCCAAGAAAAGTTGGCCACAGTGTTCGAGGTCATCAGCCGTCAATAGTAAATCACAATTTGTGTGCATGCTTTTTCTTTTTCCGACCGGTTTGATTTTCTTTTCCTGTGAAAAACTGTAAAAAACTAAACAAAAAAACAAACAGCAATGTTTTTCTGTCAGCTAGAATTACTTTACTTACTTGTTTTTTTTTAAATGTCCAATGAATGACAGTTGTGTAACTCCAAATAACAGTACAAAATACAGTGGAAGTTGTCAAAATTGTTGCTATGGCAACGGTCAGAAGCAATATTTTGTTACTGGGCCGTGGCTGAGGCATAAAATGAGCTATATTAGAACAAAAGTGCAATTTTGACAACATGATTATAATGGAAAGTGATGAGGTACAAACTGGGATATTGCAACACTGAGGTCAATGACCTCTCAAAGTCACCTCTCAATGTGAAATGAAACCTTTGGGGATGAAGATTATTTACCGAAACTTTCATGCTTTAGTCATAAAATAGACAATAGGTTTGCCCCACTATTGGAAACATTTATAAAAACTGAGCTCAAGAAATTGGTTGTACAAAAATCTGGCACAATTCACATAGAAATTAGTGTAAATATAAAATTACAAAAGAAACTTCCAAATCATTTCACCCTAACTTGCCTAGTTTATTCTTAATGTTTTTTTATTCGCAACTTTGTCTCAAAAAATCAAGTTATAGGACATTTTAAAATCTTATTTTTTGTATTATGCAGAGTATGAATATTTATGTAAAAACTAACCCAGTGTATTATTTTTCCAGTGGGTATTAAATTTCTAATAATCTTATTATGTGACTTCTAGGACACTGGTCTTTATTTTCATGACTTTTTATAGAAACAGTTGCGTGTGCTGCATTCTGCATCCGTTTTATATTAATTTCTGGCGTAAGCCCACACTGGCAGGGCACATTCTGTATGCAAGATACTATGATAAATCCTTCAGCATCATTATCATATCATGAACAAAAGTTCTCACCTGGCAGGTGCAAAATAGACGAGAAATGAAAAAGTAATACAAGATGAGATTTGCGTTGCCCCGAGCTGGACTCACAAAAATGCAGGAAATCTTTTTTTTTTCCAATTGGTTTTTTTTCAACAACAAACGTGAGGTGAATCAAAAGCAATTTGATCATATTCATGCTACAAGTCATCCTCACATTCCTTTTAATGTTTTACAGGAGTGATATAACGCTGCTGAGTCTGAACTTAAAAAGGGACCTTTTCATTGTAACCGAGTTAATTAATAGTATAACCTTGAATAATGCATTAAAAGCTCTCCAGCTGATGTTGTTTACATCAGGCAGAAATATACATAATGCGGTGGGCTCAGGAGAGGGAAACAGGCTTGGAAATTTGCCCACAGTACGTATGTCACTTCTCCTCGCTCATATCACACTAAATCAAAGTGGAAGGAGTTTCATTTGTTGTGATGTGAGTGAGTGAAATATTTGTTCTGCTTGGCTATGAAAAAAAAAACAAAAAAAGAAACTCCAAACGTGAGATGTGAGCGAGGTTGGAATCAGGGCGGAAAGCAATTCAAATCGAGCCTGGTAACATTTTCCCCTTTTCTTTCTAATGCAAATGTCGAACTGTCATTCCCCAAGTGAACCAGATGGATGAGCAGAATGTGCAGCACTGCCACCCGCCCGTCCACCCACACACACATGCACACACACTTTGATGTGGGGTGGAGGAGGTGGAGGAGGTGGTGGTGGTGGTAGTGGAGGGAGTCATGGCTCAGTTGCTTTGGTTCCTCCATCCGTCCATCCTTCCGGCAGACACCCAGGAAGAATGAATCATTTATAGAACCATTTCTTGTCTGGCTCGTCTGACTGATGTGACAGCTGGCCACCAAATTCCATAATCTTGTCATTTGTCACTCTCGAGAAAAAGTCGAATCACAGCAGAATATTCACACACCCTCCCCTCATCCTCCCTATGTTACCCATGTTACAACGAGGACAATATGGTAAACAGATCTTGGACAACACATGACAACGAAACGACGTCCTGTTCGACATGCCTCCGTCTTGCCAAAACAACACATTTCCCCGCCTGTGATTGATTCTGTAGTTATTTGTACCATATTAACTGGTTTACAGTTTATGTGCACAAGCCTGAGATGATGTATCACTACAGTTTGCCCCATGAATCCTCTCTGTATCTCAGAGAGCTTCAGGCAGGTCATGAGGAAGGCTTCTTTTGAAAAATTATGTCATGTACACTAACTGATTTAGAAATGCAGGAAGGCTTTGGGACACAGCTCTAAAATTCCTGTAATCGCGGTGTAATTAGATAAGTAACAGCATTAAACCATATTCGACACAGATTATTCCAGTTCTACTGATGGGGCTTTTATAGACACTGGTCAGATTTATAACAGCCTGACATAAAATAACAGCCACTAGCAAGAAACATGCTGCCCGGCCTCCATCCTTCTCACAATATTAGCTGCTTTCTGTGTAATAGCTGAGAGTTTCTCCATGCATTATATTTCATTACAGTCTAATTATGCTCCGATTATGGCACTGAGGCGACTGTAATTCAAGCAGAGGGTAGGTAGCTCATTTTCTAACCTTTATTTGTCTGTAAACATCTCTTCAGCAGCACTGTTCACTGGAGATGTACTGCACAGAGGCCACAGAGCATTAAGTGCCTTGCCTAAGGGCAACTTCAGCAGGGGAAAGCAACCAACATATTAGATAAGATAAGCAAACAGCCCTCAGATATTGACCTGACATTTGCCAGTCCAGCTGATGGGCTGTAAAATAGTAGGAAGTCAAACTGGGGCCATGCTTTCAACTGGCAGTCTCAATAATTTCCATTCAGAAATGATTTTGATAGAAATCTGTCTCTTCATGTGCAGACATTGTGCACCTGAATCTCCCTGCAAAGCACAAATAAAACATACAGCATGGGTCTATTTTCCAGCTGCAAGTCGCAATGCAAATGTCAAAGCGGCTGTTCTTTGCCAGACCACGCTGCAGACTAAGCATTTTGTATTTCTTTTCAAATGGGCGTCTGCCATGCAAATCAGCTGAAAGGTGCCTGCACATAGCATCAGTCCTGCTTCTGTAGCATTAATTTACACAACAAAAAGGTGGATCAGATTCCATAAAATGATATAAAATATATTAGCAAAATTCAATGGAAGATGATGAATAGATCGCATGTCTCATCATTTCTTCCCTATGTGAGTCTGGACTTAAACCAGTGACCCACCAGTCACATGTTCACTATGACCACGACAAGCTTGAGAAAAACTGGTGCAAACTGCAGAGGAGCAGATACTTTATTGTCAGGGAGAACATAAGGTTAAGTAATTATAGGTCTTTAACAAACTCCATTAGAAACCGACATAAATCTCTAAAACAGGTCTCTTGCTCAGGCTCACCACTCCCCCTGTTCTCTTGAGCTTAAGTGGCCTGTAAATGACACAAGCAAACGTTCTCTCTTTCCAGAGCCAAGATCTGGTGGAGAGGCGATATTTTACCAGTAGGAAGTGGCAATAATACTGCAGTGCTACTCAGTTTTTGGCTCTATAACAAGAAAAAGACATGAAAGCCATAAATGTCACCTTATTGTCCTGATCAATAACTAACGGAGAATTATTATGGTCACTTTTGTATCTAAGGAAGTTAAATCTCACTTAATGCCCCAATAATTAAATATTAATAGGTATATATAGGTAGACAAACACACACACACACACACACACACACACACACACACACACACACTGAAGCTTGCATGTTTAACTCCTTTGAACCCTGATCACATGACTTCATTACACCAACAAACGACTGCTAAGCCTTTCAGAATAAAGTCCTTGCAGCTAACCTGACTCTTGTCACTGGCATGGTCGGCTAACGAGAAAACGAGCGCATGAGCGTCGTTAGGATGTTGAAAGCATGTTGCTTCAAAGGCTTATCTGATAGCAGTGCAGCTGTCCAAAAAAATGACGAGGTCGGCGGCACTGAACCTGGCGTGATCTAAGCAGTGTGACTCTCCAACACGCCATCGTTTCAACGTCTGTCTCTATAATCTGAGACGCTGGACACTGATCCCATCAGAGCAGAGATAACACTGATCTCAGGGATAAGAACAAGCAGCTGAGAAGACTTCCTCTGCACAAGATTTCAGACTGATGTGCGTCAGGATTACACCTATGATAAAGGTCTTTACTTCATTTTAAAGTGTTACTGTGTAGTCACTCAGTTTTGTTAGTTTAAAGCTCAGTAGTTCTTGTAGAGAGGGCAAACGTATATCATGGCAACAGAGCAAGGCAATTAAATGTTGATTGTGCATCAATATCTGTGAGCCTCTGATGCATCATCACTTCAGTTTCATTATGTTTCCTGCACAAAGTCTACTCACAACTTCATTTCTGACAGTATTATAAATAATATTTTTTCAGGCCTCAAAACACAGCACCCATGTGACGTTATGTTCCGCCTGCTGAAACAGCTGATAGCGTTTTAGATTAGATGCTGAAAAGGTCAATGTGACTTTTTTTTTTTAAAAATCTAACCATCATGATCTCTGCTTTGAGTCGTCTAAACATAAGCATACAAATGTTAATGAGTAGTTTCAGTTTAAATGTTTCCTCTGTATATTCATAGAATATAATCCAGTTGGCATTTCATTCCCTACAAAACGTTTTTGCTCATGCAAATTAGTTGCATCTGAAAGTAACTTTTATGAGACAAGAGTTGTCTTATCCAGACTGGCTTCTACAGCTGTCACAGCCATGTTCTACCACCAGAATCCCTTTCCCCCCAAGCATTTGAGTCTCCAAACTTAAGGGCTCAGTTTCTATCAGGAGCTCCAGTCTCAGGGACGGTGTTCCTCTATCAACCGTAAGCTGCAGACTTTCCCCGGCTCCACTGGCAGCGCTAGCACAGTGTTCACCTTGAGATCTGAGGATTAGCGTGGACAAGCCAGCAGTAGCCGAGACTCTTGGGCCTCCTCAGCAGACTGGGCATTAGTAGAGAGGGACATGGGAGCTTGGCAGGCTCCCTTACCACCCCGGCTGGCTGCTTCCCCGGCGCTGCTGGCATTGTGGAAGAGATTCAGGGGGGGGATGAAGGTGGGGGGTTGAGAGAGAGCCGTGAAGCTGAGGGAGGTGGAGGACGAGGCAGTGGGGGGATTATCTCACTGCAAAATGCACTGTAGGGAGGCCCAGATGGACCAGTGGGCTGTGGTCTGCTGTGGTGCCAAGTGTGTGTTACCACACACACATATACATGAAGAGACGCACAAACAAAAGCACAAAGCATGCACCACCAAAGAGCACATTCATTATGCAACACCTAGTATTAGGTGCTTTGAACCTAATCACACCGCACACTGTACCTACAGTATAACACACAGACGTTAACACTCCCACTGGGACGTGTGTCTAATGCACAGTTTGCACGTTGCACTGAAACATATCACAAATAGGTTCTGTGAGAGGACGAGAGACGGGGAGGGGAGGGGGGGGGGGGGGGGGGGGGTTGTAGTGGTGGGTGTCTCCATCTGTTAATCCGAAATGCTCAAATAAAGCTGAAACTATAAATGTCTGTGCTAATTTCAACAGCGCTCCCACAGACAAGAGGGCGATCATGAATAACTCATTGAGGTGCAGCTACGTACGGATCACTTTCTGGGAAGACGGCGAGCGAGCCATGAAATGTGCAGGTTCCGAAAAAAAAAAAGAAAAACTGTTTTGGTGAAATTCACATACTCCCCGCTTCATCAGCTAAGTGCGAGTGTGAATTTGTATGCACCGCAATAATATGATTCTTTTTGTGTAACGGATAGAGAGGATTATATCCCAAGCCAGCACATTGTTGTGTAACATTGAGGCAATAGCAGGAAATGACACCTCTGCAGTTGCCAAGTGTTTCAAGAGGGATCTATGGCGCCACACTGTTCTTTAGTTAAACAGCCAAAAGGTATGGCTTCAAATGAAAACCAAAAAAAAAAGAGAGAAAGTGACACGGATATGTAGACAGATACTGGCTGAAGATTAGAAGCTGTCATTTTGAATCTCTGTGAATATGTGACACATGAAGCTACAGTTTAGAGGATGCCCTTGAGTGTTTGATTTCACCCCCAGCTGCGTTCGCTTCTCTGGGATCAGCAGCTGATTGTGTGCGTTCACAGGTGTGAATGTGTACAAATATGCAGCACGAAAAGCATACATTTCCAACATTTATCCGATGTCGCCGGCCCGAGTTTCATCTTCACTGAACATAGAGTGCATCAGCAGCTACAGCCTTTCACAGTTTGAAGCTTTGACCTTTAATTATCTTAATTATCATTCCTCATTAGGTCTTTCTGTGTAATTTGTAGGGTTAGCTGGATTTGTGTACCAGTAACAGGTCTCGTGCCATTTGGATTCAAAAGTCTCGTCAAGTTTTAAAGTCTGAAATTTTGACCTTTAATTACAGCCCGCCCATTGGGCCAATTAGTGCAGTTTGTTTTTTTAGAGGTTCCGTTCAACCACTTTACAAAAAAACGAAATAAAACAAAGCTTCTGCGATATTCGCTGCTGAGATTTCATCCAGCACAATACAACCGGGGGAAGTCGTCAAAAATCTATTGACCTCGCCATGAACAGTTGGGTCATTGGGGCCACAGAAGAAAATTGCTGACAGCATGCTTTGTGGATTAGCTCTAAGAACAGATGAAGAACAGAGATGCTGCTCCTCTGCTGTATTGGGGTGGCAGAGAGACAGATATTTCACAACCTGGACATATAAAATAACAATCTTGAGCTTAATGTAATTTGGGTGAAATGACCCTTTAAAGTAAGTTCTGTAAAATATGGACCAGCAGAATCTGAAATATCAGTTTTAGTAAACTAAAATAATAAAAGCGCTTCAGTTACTATACACAAATACCCGGATGCATTCTTTTGAGGCAGCATATGAGACTCACGGTCCTTATTTCCATGTTTTTTGTTTGAGACATCATTCTCATCTTAGTTTGAGTTTATGATAGTAACCATGGAGACCACTCACCATCGCCTCTCCGCAGCCGGTATCTCGGCCTCTCCTTTGTCTCTGTGTCGCTGCCTTTGTTGTTATTGTGACATGGTGAGTTCTCCTCCGTCAGCTCCTCGCTGTGCTCCAGATCTAACTCTGATATTGGCGACGTGGCAGGCGAGACCTCAGCCTGACTCCCCTCCACCCGGCTCCCCGAATGGTTCCCAGTGTTCTCACTTTGATTCTTCTCCCCGCTCGGCGCTCCTTCCCCAGCATCGCGAGAGGCCTCCTCGCTCCCCTCTTTGACCGCCGTGCCAGCTTCAGCTCCAGGTTCTGCGTGGTGTCTGGGGCTCGAGGGGTTCGAGGGGCTGCAGCTGCCCAGGGAGTCGAGCAATGAGCTCGGGCTGGAGTGCAGGGAGAGGGAGGGGGTGTCTGGTTCTCTGATCGTGGTGCATGGGGCCCCATATGGTTCCTGGACAAATCCCACAAACTTCACTCCCTGGTCAGCAGCATCCTGGATCTGCTGTTGAGAGCAAGAACAATAAAAACAATAAAAATCAAAAGGTAGAATGAAGAGACTTTGCATCCTCTGATTTTGATTCGAAAAGAGCTAAAATGATCAGTAAGTAAATTGACAAAAAAAAATGCTGCTTTTCTTCATGTATGATAGTAAAAAGAACATCTTTGAATTTGAAGATGTCACCTTGTGCTCTGAGAAACTGAGCTGGGTATAAAGTATAAGTATAAGTATAAGTATAAATGATTAGTCCACTAATTGAGAAAGTGACTAGCAAAATTATAAAAACAATTGTGAGTTGCATCATTAGATATAGTGTTAAATATCTTGGGTGTGAAGCTGCTGTTGCACCCGTTTGTTAGGAAAATGGCAGAAACTGTGAAGCATAACATACACAACAAAGTTGTTTGCCATGATATCTGAAACTGAACTTTCAGAGCACTGTCGACTCCACTGCATCTTTACGTTCCTCTACCAGCATCTTCTCCAATCACACAGCTGTTGATTAGACTGGAGCGGCCACAACCTCAGTCAGGCCCGGGCCACATCCCAAATCCACCCCCCCCC
>NW_019524598.1:377406-387897 GCF_002814215.2 Seriola lalandi dorsalis | reverse complement strand
CCCCTCCGCAGACCATCCCCGCCCCACCCACAAGCCAAGGCGGCGCCCGTCTCTATCTCCAGCCACAGTGAGGGAAGAGAATAAAAATCAAATCAAATTGCAGGTTATTCACTATGAAATTAAATTGGAAAACAGTCACATTGTTTCCAGCCACATTGTTTAATATCAGTGAACGCACTCAGGGTGCTTCCACATCATATTCCCCATACCAATATGTTGAAATGGAATTGCAGAGATAAAAGAATGCAAGTGTTGTATCTCATTTAATGGTAATGCAGGCAGTCAGAGAGAGAGAGAGAGAGAGAGAGAGAGAGAGAGAGAGAGAGAGAGAGAGAGAGAGATGAATGGCTGCGACTGTCTAATGCTGTTGCAGTTGATAGCACAGAGGATTCAAATGGTCGGCTGTAATGATAGAAAGTATTTTTAGAACCATTATTGTCATTATTATTATCATTATTATAAATCCCTTGTATGACACATTAGAGCCATTCAGGTTTGATTTCTTTTTCCAAACAACTTGCCAAAAGGCCTACATGGTGACAAATGTTGTGACTGCACACTGCACAAACAACAAATATGAGTGAAAACAAATAGAGTAAATCACCAAATATGTCCAAATTAAGCTACATTTTTGCTGTATAATCACAAATAATTTAAAATCTCTTTCAGATGAGTTGTAGGTTATTGTTTGAGACATGAGAGTCTGGTGGGGTAATAATTAGTTGCTTAATTATTTAAAACTGAAAAATAATGGACAGCAATTTTAATAACTGTTAAGTCATTTATTGAGCAATATTGTTGTTATACCTTCTTAAATTTGAGAATTTTCTGCTTTTCTCTCCTTTGTGTCATTGCAAAATTGAATGTCCAAAGATAACACAAATATCTCTGGCTGAATCTTGAGGAAATGTGTCAGAGGCTGTACTTAAAGCTCCAGCAGATGTTATCTAAAACTCCCTTTTGCCCCGACATCTCAGGAGTGCCCCAGGGATCAGTACTGGGACCCCTCCTCTTTGCAATATATATCTCTGTGTTGGGCCCAACTACTTTCGGTGCTACTTACTTGATCTCCTTGCTACTTATTAAATCTATGTAATACTTAGTACTTACACCAAGTTCTCCCACTGCACTGAAGCTGTAGTGATGTCCCTCACATCTAAGTTGCTTTGGATAAAAGTGTCTGCTGAATGAGTTAATGTAATGAGTAAACATAACTTCTCGTTTAAGCTTTTTTCTGCGCTGCACTATGAATACTTTCCTGTAAAGACTGATTAATTTGAAATTTGGTACACACAGGAGCATGCTGATGTTTAGGAGTTAATGTTTACCATGTCAAACATTTTAGTTGAACGTGCTAACATTAGTTAATTAGCACTAAAAAGATAGTACGCCCGAGGATGATGGGAAAGTCATTAGTTTTGCAGGTATTTGGGTATAAAACTTAAATATAATTATCTGTCCTGATGATTGCATTAGATGAAAAGTCACCAAAGTTAATAAAGTTAATCCTCGGGGGGACATAAATGTGTGCAACAAATTTCAAGGCATTCATTCCAATAGTCAACCTCATGGTGACATTAGAAGAAAAATCAGGAGCTCACTCAAGTCATTAGGATTCATCCTCCAGGTAACACAAATGTGTGTACAAGATATCACGGCAATCCATCTAATTGTTGTTGAGATTGTTCGCTCTGGACCAAAGTGGTTAACCAACATTGCCATCCCTAGAGCAACACTGCTAGGATGCCGAATGATGCACAAGTCATCCTGTATATTTCTATTTGATGGCATAATTCAGGCATAAAAACTTGAGTTGGAGTAATTCCCTCAGTATAGACAATGTATAACTTTGATTTAAAGGCGGAACAAGAGGATACAGATATTACATATACTGTCAGACCGTGTGGAACAAGACAAGTTTTAATAACCTTAAAGATAAAGGGAATTTAAGAAGAAAAGTGGATATCAAGGGGGTTTGCTGAAAATGAGAATAATTCTTGGTTGCAGCCCTTCAACAGCAATGTCCCATACACACAACTGGGAACAGTCGAATAAATGGAGGATAAAATCAAAAATTAGCATTCTTCTGAACTTTTCAATCTAAATGAACTCACGGGTTGCTCCGGCTCAGAAGGAACCACCTCGGGTCAAGAAAATGAGGTTTCGAGGTCAAAAAGGAAACTTTGCATCACATAATTTCTCTTCATTAGCCAAAATGATGCAGAGCACAAACTTAATGAAAAATATTCTGGAAGCTGCTTCCCTTATTCTGCCACCAGAATATCAACAGCCTGCAGTGAAAAACCCATTTCAATTTTGACTTGAGACTACATTTCCTATTTCCCCCCGTAAGTTATTAAAGTGGCACCGGGAGAAGGTGCCTGAAGGTCAAGATGAAAACCCCGGAGAGAGAGATTAAGCAAGGCAGAGAGAGGGAGAGAAGAGATGACAGAAAGAGAGGCAGAGGGATAACGACAGAGATCGAGACGGTGGGGAAGATAAAGAAAAGAAAATGAGACCAAAAAAAAAGAAAAAAGGAGTCGAAGACAGAGAAAAACAGAAACCAAGAGAGAGGCTGAAGGGAATGGACTTCTCTGCTCACTCCTCCACCACTCATCCATGTCCACTTTCCTTTTAATAGATTTCCAGCAATGCCTCCTCCTCCTCCTCCTCCTCCTCCTCCTCCTCCTCCAGCAGGCCTGTAGCAGCTCAGTAGATTAAAATGATAACCAGCAGTAATGAGGTCCTACAGGACTGCGGTTGCATGACTAATCGAAGGGCAAAATGTACAGAAAGGTTCGGGAGCGAGGCTTCAAAGGCGGTCGGTAATATACAGATTAGGCAGGAGCGTTGAATCATGATGATGCAGCAGAACCAGAGACAAGAGAGGAAGGTGTGTTCCTGCATTTCATCTGAAGTGGCATTTCAAAAACAGGCTTTCTGCAGCGGTGCATCATAACAGTGACATAGGTTACAGAGCCAATTCATTATCAGATCAGGGAATGTGATTTCACATCTGTGGCTTCTGTTAGCTGCTTTCATCTCCTCTATGGAAAGTACAGATATGCTGTGTTATTTGGTTTGTTAATTAACATTAGCTTTGAACCATCTGGGAAATACGGCTTTTAGTATATCACACACATACATTCACCAACTTGGAAGTACTGCAAATGAACAATATTGTCTTGTGAAAATGTGAAACCATGCAAATATATAATTCTATATGAACCCTGAAGAACACTCTTTCATACTCTGATGTCTGTGACACAGATTTTGAGAGCTATTACAGATTTGAAGGAGATTATGGGGCTGAAAATAACAACCCAATATACAGTTATATGAATGATCTAGCTTGGTCCAACTGAGGTGGAAAATTTGAAATTGTTCACTTTCATTTTGTGCGACGTTTCGCGTCTTCTTCACTGTATTTCAGAGGGAACTATTGTACTTTTCACTCAACTACAGCCATTTAGCTGCTGCACGTTACTCTGAAGACAGATTTTTTTTTTTTTTAATGCAAAATCTCATATAATAATCTTGTAAAATATAATGCATGCTATAGTTCCATCTGGATCAGCTACGACATTACAATGCTGTTCAACCTTAACGCATCAGCAATTTAACACTGAAATAGGCCATTCTGTGTAATGAATATTTCACTTATACATTTTGCTGCTAACACGTCCACACGTTTTCTCATAATAGAATATTTTAGCACTGCTATATTACTACTCTCACTGTAATTAAGGATTTTCACGTGTCCACTCCATTCCTAATATTCAAGACCTGACTCAGGACCGAAGTAAGGTCAGGTCCAAATTACATTTAGTATAATCAGGTCAGGTGGGGTCCTGCTGTATTGCTGAGGGTCTGGTGTCTCTGTGTTAATATGTATAATACTCAAATGGCTCCAAGTGGACCCGCTATTACCTCACATTGTGTTAAAATTATGGCAGGGGAAAAATGTGTTCTTTAGAGGTGAGAGGGAGAGTGTGAACTGTGAAGTGCAGGTAGAAATTACATGTGTTTCTGCTCATTATTGGTGCATCATGCTGCTGGTGATAGCTCTCTATTTGGGTCTCCCGAGTTGATCACATTTTGGAAATTTTAGAATTGGGTCTAATTATGTCAGTCAGGTCTGACTGCCTTTTCCCCAGCTCTGTTTTGGATCTGGTGAAGACACTTGAAGACCTCTAATCCGAACACTTCTCCTACTACCGATCCGTCCACTGCCTCCTGCTGCCCCGTCTGAATTTGATTGATGTAACTGATAAACTGCTGCTAGTTTAAAACAAATCTGACAAATTTGGGATTGAACTGCAGGATCTCTGGCATGACAAAACTATGATTTATTTAAAGGTTCTGTAAACAAGATTTTAAACACTAACATAGCAGCAAACAACTGTTTTCTGTAAGAGTGTTGTAATCTGAGCTTCTCTGTTCTTTGGTTTTGTATCCGGGACAGCGGTGTGTGCGTGTCAGTGCATGCGAGTCCCTCCTTGTTAAACCGTTGGCCCACCCTGTGTTCATAAACAGACAGGGACTAATTGATCAGAACATGCAGCAGTGGCAGCCTGTCAACACAGCTCATAACAGAGGAGTAGTAACAAAAATCAAAGTTGTGAAGTTGCCACTAATTTATACCTGACATCTCCTGAAATACACACACTTTGTCACCACCCCTATGTTTTCTTTATTATCTTTTAAAGTGGCAAGTTTGTTAAAAAATCCTTTTTATTGTCACTCCTCCAACATGATGGACTACACTGACAACTGTGCTCCAAGCATTCTGTGACAAGCTGCTATTAAAACCCTTCAGCCTGACAGCAGTGTGCTAGCAGGTTTAGCCATGTGGCTGATTCACTAAAAACATACAAACCTTGTCTTCTCTGAACCTTCAGACAGCGTGACTCGCTGAACAAAGTGATTTCAGTTTGGTAGCACACTAAGTTTATATTCTGGACTGAGGACATGGACTGCTTTGGATGTTCTCACTCAGTATTCGATGTTAGAATATACATTGAGCCATTTACTTTGCTTATTTCTCACTCATTCATCCCTCCCCCCTTCCTTCCTCCCTGCTGCATCCTCTCCTTCCAGCTGGGCACAAACTGACAAAACCTTCAGCTTGGCATTTGTAAAGCAGCCCTACCTTCTTGACGTAGCCCTGGATGAGCTCTGGGGTGGGCACCTGCTCGGCAGACAGACACTCTTCCAGCTGCAGTTTGTACGGTGGGCAGACCGGCTGGCTCCTCTCCACCCTGCAGGAACCACAGTGGGGGAGACAGGACAATGAGTTTCAGCCTTTCAGCCAGCCAGCCTGCTGGACAAACACTGAGGATACATGAGGGTACCCATGCATTCACACACAGGCAAACACACATTCACAAATGGCCTAAAATCCTGAAATTATAATCATAAAACATCCACAAACAGGGTGCCATTCATTGGACCAGGCATCAAATTTATAATGCAAAAATATCCCACTATCAACAAATTACACGGCATCTAGAAGCTTTGTTAATGTTATTGTTGCCCTGTGGGAGGCAGGAGAAAAATACAATAAAACACTTAAGTCTGACAAAGATCCACATGGATGAAAGCAAACACACAGGGAGCACAGAGAGCACAAAATTCAATGCAAATCTCGTCTTGCACACACCCCCCATCAGTCCTCCCCGTTGAGGCCATCGGTATTTTGAGCGGGGAGAATCTATTTATATGGTGCTGTATTTTCCTATTCTGTCCTCTGGAGGAAATCCCAGAGCTAGCCCCGAGGAGACTAACGCCCCGGCTTCCATCTCCCTGCTCCTCATCCTGTTGACAAGGCGAAGAAGCCTCACACACCTTTTTCCTCAGTGTGCAAGCTACAGTAGGCACATGTGTGTTTGTGTGCAAGGCTGCGTGTGTGTGTGTGTGTGTGTGTGTGTGTGTGTGCTCTGTTTGAGCGCTGACTTTACACGGACCCCTGATGTGACAGAGGGTAAAAGATGCATGCGTGCATGATGGTCTGTTCTTGCAGCTTCTCAGTCCACGCGAAGACTCACTCTGAGTACACATTCATGTCACTGCCTCTTTGCGTGTGTGTGTGTGTGTTTGTTCCCTAATGCATTATCACAGTGATTTTTTCACCACTGGATGCAGATTGAACAATTCATGTATCGACTATGAACAACGTTTGAGAAATTGGTAACAAAACAGCAGCTTAAAGGAATAGTTTTTGGGAAATATGCGCCGATCCAAGGTACATAAAGCACAACTTTAGTTTTTTTACATTTTGGTTTTTGTACAGGTTAAACAAACAACATATAGTGTGTTAATGCTTAAGCTTTAGAGGAGCTGGTAGCTGGACTTGTTTTTTTCTTTTAACCCATGGACAGACCTTGGCTTTTCCCCCCTTTTTCCAGTCTTTGTGTTAAGCTAAGCTAATCAGCTGTAGGCTGTTATTATCATATTTAGCATACAGACATGAAAGTCAATCTTTTCATTTAACTCTCGGCAAGAAAGTGAATAAATGTATTTCCCTATTTGACTCATTTTACGTTATAGTATTGGAAAAACGCTGTCAAGAAGACTGACTACATTCTTTTTACCTTCATATGAGTTATTGTTGACGTTTCCATGAAAACTGCTAATTAAAGTGACACTCCAGCTGTTTAGGATTGTACTTCTGTGAAGTTAGGCAGCTTGCAACAGACAGATTTAAAGATGAAATGGTTAAAATCAGAGCGACACGGGCTGAGATATCCTGACTTTTAGATCTTAGAATGAGTCACACTACAAAGACACTGGACCCTGCACTTCCCATGATGCAACTCAACAGCCTCTTTCATTAGGCCCTTACTGCCTGGTAAACACCAATCCTTCAAACTTTAAGCCCCTCGTTTGTCACACAGGCTTTCACTAATAAAGTCTAGTCTCAAAAACCCTTGAGTGAACCTTTAAAGTTTGCCCAAACTGCTTGAGTTTGTCGGCACAAAAGACACTTCTACTGTATAATCACAGGGACGCCGAGAGCAAAATAAGCTTCTTTAAGCTTCTTCTTTAAGATTCTTCACCTTTCTTCTGAGTCATAATGTGCCCATATTTTTCTTTTACATCATTTTACTGTCTGACTAACCTGACTCTGCTGGAGTGAAAACACTATTTTCCCCACATGAATCAGAATCACACAGTTTGAAAAAGTCGTTGAAAGATTTACTTTAAACCCGGGACAAGTCTTATAGTCTCCGCAGCACGAGTAATGGCCCTGACTCATGTCAGTCCATTCACAGAAAAAAAAAAACCCACACTCACCACACATCTACTCTACTGTCACTAACACCCGTCGCTTTGCGTATATCACAGACGCAGCACACAGCAGAGCAGAAACTGGGCCGACCGACTCGATAAGTACAAACTTCACACGCTCTGTGAAACATTCATTACGGTGCGCTGGGAGCCATCGCCCCTTCTTTTGAGCGTCATTTCCTTTCTCGCATTATAAATGATTGTACTTGCACTACCTTATGTAATATGGTTCGGTAATACTATACTGAGGTCTGTAGTTGCTCTTGTGTGCTGCAAATTAAAAGGCAACTTCAGAGGATAATAAAATGAACAGCCTTTTTTTTTCATGACAGAAATCTCAGTTCATCATCTAGAAATATAATAAAAATGATTCAGTCCTTCTGAGAGACACTTTTAAATCAAGAACTGGCACTTAAGGACTATAATTTGATTTCATTTTGTGCTATCAATATATTTTGCAAAGAGAAAGTGTCTCTTCTTTTTAAATGGCGAATAACTCTTTGGGTAGAAAGGAGACTTCTGCAGGCAGAGCGTCAGAGAGGGAGGGAGAGCGTCGAGGGGGGGGGGGGGTAGGTTGGGAACAACAATTCAAACAGTGTGTTGAGTCCTGGATGGAGGCATCGGGTTAAAAATAGCAGCTGCAGCACCTGCAGTCCATCTTCTCTGTGTGAAACGGTGACTTTTCATGCAGTGTGCAGCGCTGGCTGTCAACCTCCGAGGCCTCGTGTGGTTAGACGGGTGTCAAATGCCCGCCTGCTCGCCCGCCCACCTACCTGGAGTTCCCTCCTGGGTGAGTACACCTGCTAAGCTCCCTCTCCTCTTGTCTGCCCACAGATGGGTCACATGCTTTGTTTCGCCGCGGAACATCTTGTGTTGGAGTAATCGCTCCCCCTGGAGCTGAACGTTCACATGGTAACTAATTGCGTATTACCTGTTAATGGCTTCCTTTGGGATTTGTTTTAGCAGCGTGGTGCCACATCATTTGTAAATGTGATTCCAATTGCAGTGTGTTCACTGAGGTATGAAAAGAGATTGTGACGATATATTATACTGTTTTTTAAGGGGACAACAAACTGCAAAAAATGTCTTTTGTTTTGTTTGTCTCATCTCAATTTGATTTGTTAAAGAAATTGTTCACCTTCTTTCTTTATTATAACTTGGAACCATTTGTGGCAATAAACACTTGATTCTTTGGTTTGTTTAGGGTGCACTCTTGTCTGCTCACTCGCTCATACTAACTACCGGAGCTGTAGACGACTCGGACTCTGAGTCAGGCTTAAGTCACAAAAACAAGAACTTGAGTTACTGGAAAGTTTAAAACAAAAACATTCATGTTAAAACTGCAGGAAAATAAACAAGACTAGGAGTCTACAGTCACGCTAGGGGCCCCATGATACTGTATTTCAGCACAACATGCTTTTAACTACATGCTAACGTTAGCATACTAACATGGTGGCTGCAGCTGTGGCTCAGTTGGTACAGCAGGTTGTCCACTGATCACAGCATTGGCGATTAGATCCACAGCTGCTGCTGTCCACGTGCCGAAGTGTCCTTGGGCAAAAAACTGAACCCAAATCAGTAAGTGTAAATGTAACATGCTAAAAATGAGAATCATAACATGCTCTTAGTTTAGGAAAAAACAATTTTGGTTTGATAACGACAATTGCACGAGATCAAAAGTCAGGGATTTACTGAGGGATCAGTAAACTGAATCCTGGAGATCATGAACATCTCTACAAAAATTGCTCACTAGCCAGTCTGTAGTTGTTGAGATATTTCTGTCTAAATCAAGAAGACCAGAATAACTGACCAACATTAGCATCTAGAGGTCGCACGTGAGGCCGAAGCACAATTAACTAATTGTTCAAATATCATGTCATTTTCATCACTATTCAGAGACCTGATTAACTGTTGATTCACTTGCAATTCACTCATGAAGACTGATGCTTTTACTTGGGAAAAACAGCTTCTTATGCACAGGACCATATTTCACATGCGAGACTAGATGTATGTGATAGAAGAAGTCTGATCAGGTTATATACTGTTTAAAGTAATGATTGTCTGAGAGTAACGAAGCATTCATCCAGTGAAACGTTTTAAATCATTATTTAATATCAGCTGTTTCAGGGAATCTTGAGAGGAGGTGAACTGCACTCACTGTGCATGATAAAAGCTTTTCTCTCACTCAACTCATCCGTTTCCACAGTGTATACGCTTGATAGTGAAAATGTTAATTCACTCCTGTTCCTTTTGCATCACAAACAAAGTCATGTCAGACCTCTCACCCACCTCCATCTCGCACTTCTCATCAATTGCTATGACGACACAGTCAGGGAGCATCCGAGCCCATGTTTAGCACTCTGTCACTGTGCAGCTTTAATGATACAGTACACCTCTTCTAATGTCACATTTTCACACATTCCTGAATAATTTCACCAGAGCATATCCCCTCTAATGGTTTTTAGTCGTTACCTCTTTATTTTCCTCTTTCTCCATCTCTCTCTCTCTCTCTCTCTCTCTCTCACGCTCTACACCCTTCTCCTCCCTCTCAACCCATCTCTCCTCTTTCAATCCCTCTCCTTCTCTGCCTGAGCACACGGGAGCTCCTTGCAATTACCCAATAATGATGAATACATCCCATCAGACATTGCCTGCTGAACTGTAACCCTATTCCATCGCAACCAAATTGAACACTGAGAAATTTGACAGTTGACATTTTAAATTTTCAAACGGTCCAATCTATTTTGTCTGCGTTGCAGTTTTTTTTTCTACTTCTTCTTCTTCTTTCCCGCCGCAGGGTTGTAACACGGTGACAAATTGCCATCAAAGGTTTCTAAAGTTATAACCAACTTAACCAGCTGTGTCAGTCAGGTGACAGTGTCTTAACATTTGCGAATGACAGAGCGCTGTATGTACACAACCTCTGTGTAGTTCCTGATTGCGAGTAGGACTCCTGCAGCGTCACCCCCTCCGTGTAAAGTGCCTTGTTGGCTGAGCCTTTCACTAATACTATAGAGACGTGACTGGGATCGTGTCCGTACTGTGCATGTTGCATAAAGACGTCTTTACAGCTGCTGTACACCAGTCAGCTCCTCTTCCCTGACTTTGGTTTTGTTTTCTGTACAGTTGCGAAAAAAGCAGTTCGTTTTAGAGGGACAGATGAATGGTTGCTTTCAAATCTCATTCACTGTAACCCCCCCC
>NW_019524598.1:328302-377386 GCF_002814215.2 Seriola lalandi dorsalis | reverse complement strand
CCCTCCCGACACCAACCCCCACCTCATCGCCTTCTCCTTTTGATTCCTGGGTCTGACAGCAAAAGGGAGCAGGAGAGGAGATGCTCCGCTTTTTGGTTTGTCTTATTTCTCATCCCTCATTTTTCCCTGGGGGAGATTTGGATTCTCCTGGGCTGGTGCTGATGTGAGCAGCTGTCTCCACGGTGACAGACGCTGGAGATAAAGCCCGGGCCCCGCTTTTGGCCAGGGCCATCAAAGGATGGTAGACTCCTCTGCTCTTTTCACTCACTATCTCTCTCTCTCTCCCTCTCTCCTTTTTCAGACCCCATTCAGCCTCCTTCT
Source organism: Seriola lalandi dorsalis (assembly GCF_002814215.2). Lineage (NCBI taxonomy): Eukaryota > Metazoa > Chordata > Actinopteri > Carangiformes > Carangidae > Seriola > Seriola lalandi. The sequence goes on along the minus strand of NW_019524598.1, from coordinate 377,065 downwards.
GTCTTCCCTGCTCTCTCTACTCAGCTGAGATTTTCATGTCTGCCTCACTCTCCCCTCATGGTGTCTTTTGCTCTGTAGCAAGGCGACTACGTCTTTAAAAAGAAGAGAGAGATATGCAGTCCGTTCAGCTGTAGCCTTTTAATACACAATCAATATTTCTGTTGTCCGGTTTTGCAGCAGTAAGAAGAGCTGAGGAGTGTTTGTATTGTTTGCACGAATGTCTCTGCGTGCTGAAAGGGAATCTGAGGTGTTCTACACAACAGCATGGGAGGTGATTACTAATGGACACAATCTGCAGGAGGGGAGAGCAGATAAGGTGCCCTGCATTTCAACTATATGACCTTCTAAAATGCTGCTGGTTGCCTTGTATTCACCCCACAATAAGTGCGTTCCAGTCACCCGTTTTTTATGCACATTTGCAACAAAGCTGCAAAGTCAGGAGTTATTTTAGGAAACCGTCAGGTCCATTTTCTGCACAGATAATGGTAAGTGAGTGGCTGTTCCAAGGCTTGGATATGCATGAAACACCTGGTTTGAATTATCAGTATGAAAGATGAACTTAATTAGAACGTATATGTGAAAATGTAAAGAGAGACGTTAATGTCTCAGTAAGAAACATCCAGTCATCAAGCTTCAAACTCATATCTCTGCATATATCAGTAACGGTGAGCTGAAGGTTTTGGATGAAATTAACTACTTCTCTAAATTGTAGTGGCAGTTCAAGTGTTTAAAACCTACAGGTAAATAACAAATAATGATTTAAATACATCTTGATGTTGTGGTACCTGCTCGTGGTTCTTCTAAATGCCTGTTCTCAAGCAGGAAGCCTAAAAAATAAACAATGAAGCATGCAAAGTCGTCTAGACGGTGGCCATTGTTCCATGTCACTCTCTATCTCTATCACCAGAGCAGCTGATAAAAACACCACAGGGTCCACATGGATCAGAATAGGCAAATTCATTTGTTAAAAGACTTGAACACCATCATAAGTGGAGGGCATCATCGAGTTGCTGTGATGTATCAGAGTTATTGTGCTGGATTAATTATTTAATGTTGTCATATCCTCTATCTTCCCTCTTGAACACACTTAACATGAAGACATCTGATGAAAACACACACTGATTCGTGCTTTGTTTTGCCGAATCAGGTTTCTGGAAGCTCAGAGTGGGCTGCTCCACCATCGCCATCATGGCAGTCCCTCACTCTAACAGAGACCAAAACCGTTTTTTGTACCAGGCCGTAAACATGTTTATTTCTGCTGTAAAGTTGGGTGTTTGTACATGGGGAGTCTACAGGGATCGACTCACCTCAAGTGGCTCTTCAAGGAACTACAGCTTTTGGCACCTCCATGTTGGATTCATTTTTCAGCCCTGGTGGTTGCCGCTTGGTTCAAACACTGTAAACAGCCTACGGTTATGTTTCCTTGACATACTCTTGTGGTGTGCCAGTAATGACTTGTCAGAGTGTTAGGCGGTAGTTATAACACCACAAAATAATCTTAAACAGAAGCTCAGGATTGATGCCTTTTTTCGTCATTTAGACATGAGGACTTGATGTAATGAAAAAACAATGAATTACTTAATATTAATGTTTTCAACTATAAACTTTATCTTGAACTTAATGACGCCCAGGTGAACAAAGATGTCTCACATAAGAGTGCCTGGATGTAAGGACTTAAAAAAAGATTCTTCTACTTTTTCCTGCAAGGATTGTCAGGTGATTGACAGTAAGCAGGCAATATCGTAACGCCTTGCGCCGCTCAACTCTGGCAAAATTACAGTAAATAATGATAAAACAGAAAGTTTGACAAACCCAAATTAAGTTGTCATGTTTCCTGTGATGAATTATCTCAGGACTGTGGAGGTTTGCTTTCTCATACGGTAAGACAAGGAGAACAGCGGACGGGTTCTTTTGAAGGGAAGAAAACAGGCTGCGATATCTCCAACAAAAACACCAGCAGGGATGAGGGAAAGACTCAGGCTTGTTAGGCAGTTGGGACTAACCTGAAAACAATTTTTCCCCAGGACATAATTGCTGCACTCCACATGAGAATTTAAATTATCATCAACATACATTTGCACAAACCAATTAATTGCTTCCCTTCTAACTTATTACTTTTTGACTTTTTTTCATTCTTACTGCTGGTATCTTTTGTTATGTTTTTTTGTTTACTGCTTGCTTTGCTTGTATTATAGTTATCTTCTTTTACTTTGAAACCTTACATTATCTCTTACAACTCTCCCACGAGCATCCAAAAAGTTTCATCCTATTTCACCTCATCTTAAATTCATGTAAATTCCCTCTGGTCATTATCTGTCTCCCTTCTGAATCGCAGCCCTGATCCTCCTTTCATTATTTCGTAACAACAACAACAACAACAAAACCCTTCCACTGCAACTCTCTCTTTAGTTTTTATTTTATGTCTTTTGTGTTTTTTTTTTGACATGATCCGTCTTCGGTTGCAGCACAAACTGTCAGGGCACAGCGGCTCTTATTATTACACCCCTTACTCTTGGTTGCTTGTAATATTGGGTATTGGTTTTTTGTTATTGTACTGTCGCTGTGGGTGAGAGCGTTAGCTAAATGACTGAAATGTCAATGTAGATTAGTAGCAGCGGTGCCCTGTTTATGCTCAGCTGTGAAGAAATTACAGCGACGGTTTGTCAGCATTCAGAAATGGGTTTTAAGGTGTGGGGTAGTGCAGAATAATGTCACACACACACACACACATTCATATAAAACCACATTCTACATACGCAGAGACAGATTTAAACACCACTAAGTTACTATGTGTAGCTCATAAAAAGATGAGGCGAGGTGAGATGAAGTTTAAGTGCTGGATCTCTTCAGGAAAGGGGCGAGACAAACACACACACACACACACACACTCACACACACACACACACACACTCTCGCGCTAACAAACACACATCCATGCCCTGCAGCCAGGGAACAGTGTTTTGGTAAAGAGCCCTGGATGCTCGCTGGGCGTCAGAGTCAGACAGAGCATCCACTGGGGCTTCAGCTCCTCGTCTCTGCCTGTCTGCATGTCACCGCTACCAGGGAAAAATAAAATAATAAAATAAAAATAAACTCCTCCTCGTAGCTTCAGTCTTTTTGAGTGTCATGGTTTTACTTGAGCTGACTTTACAGTACGTGGTCCTGAATGAGCGGAGCAGGTTTGATGACCCCTGGGGTTCAAACACATCTTGAATATCCCCAGAAGCTACTGTAGCTTTATTTTTTTAAGAAAGATTCTGTCCGGACAAATAGCAACCTCCACCCTCCACTGTCCATCACCGCCACTCCATGCCCTTCAACCACCCTTGGCGCCGCTCCCTGGCGTCATGCCCTCACTCAAGTGCACACCCACCCCCACAGTTCCCAGGACAGGGGGGCTCGGGCACGGGGCTGGAGGGCTGGAGGGCAGATGTAGGGGGCGGCAGTGACTTTGGGCCATACAGCCAGATTTGGCTGCAGCGTTGAAAGGGATGGAGATGGAGGATTGAGACTATTGCTGACTCACATCCAACGCAGCTGCCCACATGACGGCTTGCTGAGCCACAAGCAGATGTTGTAATGCTCTGAAGCAACACGGAAAGGTTGAATGACTGATATGAAATGTTACACAAACCTCCACTGTTTTTCTTAGGTGGTTGTTTTTTTAGGTGGAAAATGTTCTGCATGCACGTATCCCACATAAAGAATAAAAAAAATCTGAAATATAAAGCAATATGATTATTTTATAAACCCTAATGTCGCTAACCAGCCAGTGTATCATTTTCGTACCATTCAACACATGAAGATAAAGCAAGAGCCGATTCCCACCAAGTGTTTTTTTTTCTGCGTAATGACACCAATTACAGAGCATTAGTAATCTCAGCATGTTTTCTTAAGTGACGATAATGGCTTCATCGTTTTGTGATAACAAAGGTCTTATTCCCAGGGGTGTAGCTGAGACGTCTGAGGCCCATGAAACACGACTGCCTCAGGGCCAAAATACATTTCTTTTATTAAAGGACGTCTGCTGATATTTGTTGCATCCTTTTGCCACACTGATGGTTAGTCCTCAAAAACACCCTTGTGTTAAGTTGTAAACAATGCTTATGTTTATGATTTTTATTTTTTCAAATGTGTGAATTTAAATGAATAAAATACATAAATGTGGTTGAAAATCAATTTGAACTGATCTGCTCCTTTTATAAAACCAGGTAGCAAAATAAATCCAGCTCATTCTTGGGCCACATGCTTGTTGTCTTCTGGCCCAGAATACGCCCGGTTCCATTGCCCCAATCTGACCCATATACGGTATGATAATCACACTATATGTGGAAGACCATTTCCACATCTGGAAAATTTTACAGCTGTCAGACAATACCGGAGGAAAGCAGCCGGTGTCTGCCCAGATGTGGAAGTATATGGGCCAGACTCGGGCCGAGGACCCAGGCATATGTTGGACCAGAAGTTTCATTTGCTATCTCAAAAATGATTCATTTTACGTGTCGGTTAAGTACTTCAGTACTTGTGTAATTATACATATCAAAGTCAAAGATGGCTGTTTTCTGGCTCTTACCCGTCGTTGAGTCGGACCAGTATGGCCCGGTACAGCTGGTGCTGTGGGCTGTTGGACTCCGGACCGCAGGGGTGGATGAACGGGTGAACGGCTGCCAGAACGAAGCCCTGCTGGTAAAGCTCCTGCAGCTGACCCGGCAGCTCCCGCACCGACGAGAGACGCAGCGTGGACGTCCCACCTGAGAGACATCAAACAGGGAGGGAGGTTTGTATGTGCAATGACTTAAAGCACTGGTGCGCTTTATTTGGACACATTTCATTTCTACGGTTCCTTTGGATTTCTTTGTTTTTGTAACGTGAGTTTTCTGTATTCCTTGTCTGTCGGCCATGACGGCGGTAGCTGTTCATGTTGATAATGCACTTATGCTTCTGTTTATTCTAAACAAATCACTGCTGAGTCTCCAAAGCTGTAACTTCTGTTGTAACAGAGAATTTTTCTGTTATATTTCTGTTGTGTTAGGGAACAACATAACTGAATTGGAAATGGCAAGTAATTCAGCCTCATGACCCTTTTCCTGACCTCTGCATTTTTGTAGACCTTTTCCAAACCCCTGCGCCTCGCTGCGCCTGACCCTCATTGCCTTTTTGGCTTCTATTAAACTCCCCTTAATTCTACCTTTTCCTGCCAGTGTCTGCATTTGGACTCTTTTCCCCTGTTGCATCTGTGATGTGACATTTATAAAAATGTAAAAAAAAAAAAAAGTAAGAATAGTTCAGCACAGCTTTCCTCATCCTCGTCTTCACGCGGCTCAGGGAGTAGAGAAGCAAGAAATATCCAGTGCATACAATTTCAACTGATTCTAAAGCAAAGCGACAAAAGGAAACCACACAAGAAACATTTTCCTCTGCAGGTCTCAGCATTCACACTATTTCTGTCACAAATGACGCAAATTAAAGTCCTTGTTCACAGCAGTTAGCCTCTTTTTGATTTCCCTGGTTTAATTCATGTATGAAGTTGATTGATGATTATTGTAGGAAGGTTCTGCTGCAGCTAGACCTTGCTAACTTTACATATTTTTAATGATAAAGCACAACAGAGATGAGGAGGCACCAGACTGGTAGGCAAAGAAAATTGCTGAGGGGGGGAAAAAAAACACTATGTGAAGATTTGCAATTCAGATACCAACACTGATTTTAGAGTCGTTCCCAGTTTGTTTTGGCAATTAGAATCACGCTTTTCACTCCATCCCCTCAATCTGGGAGTTAATAAGAGTGGATCAAAATCCAATCAGAGTTGATTGCTTAGACTCTGTATCACAGCAGCTCTCTATATTCTGACACTTACTTTGATTCCCCCTCAGCTCAACTCAACTGTCCAAGTAGAGCGGACAAGGGCCTGACAATAATGAGCTGCAATCAGCGAGTGGCCAGCTGTTTAAAAAAGGAAAGTTAGCGATGGACTTAGTCTTTCCCAGCTTCCCTCCTGAGGGGATGAAACATGCAACAGACAGCCGCCGGTGACAGCCTCATTCAGGGAGCAACCAGCTGTGTTACAACAAGCCACACACAGCTTCTGTCAGGCAACATCAGCCAATCAGGATGTATGGTAATGAGCGCAGGAGAGGAGAGTGGTTCAGGTTCAGGGATGGGAGCAATTAGATTAGAAAATAAAGAGTTTGATAGCGTGGAGAAGACGGGAGGGGGATGGACAGGGAAGATGGAGGGAGAAATGAGAGTGTAGTCAAAACAGAGAGGAAGAGAGGGAAAGTTAGAGAGACTACGATCGAGACTGACGCTTGGCCCCGGATGCGTGACGGCTGGGATCCCAGCAGCACACTGTATGAGGCGACATTTACTGCAGGCCAAACAGCTGGGGCGCGTGGGAGAGCGCCAAGACAAAGAGCTGGATGCAGAACGAGAGACCGGGGAGAGGAGAGGAGAGGAGAGGAGAGGAGAGGAGGGAGGGAGGGAGAGAGGGGGGGAGTGGGAGAGGAGGTCTGGTTGTCTGTACGAGCTGTCACAAGACGTGGGAAATGCGGCTATGGCTAATTAGAGTCAATGAGACTATACAGAGCGAAAGGTTCAGATCCATGGGAAAAGTCAAAGTATAGAAGTTCAATGGAGGGTCAGACAGAGGGCGAGTGAGGGCAGGGCTGACTGGCAAGAGATGCCACTGTTGTGTGCGTGTGCGTGTGCGTGTGTGTGTGTGGACGTGTGTGTGTGCGTGTGCATGGTGTGTGGTAACATCGAACGCTAGTATTATAGCTGTATAATCCATAATCTGGCTGGAAAAGTTACTTTGAAGTTGCATTTGGATCCAGATTTTCAGACTCCTGTATGTGCACCTGTAAAACCTAAGCTAATTACTTTAGTCCAGTCTCTTATTGGCAGCGCTACTATCACTGTATAAATAAACATAAACATAATTTCAAACTGTGCAATATGTTTTTTTTTTCCCATGGTGCAACATGAGGGTATCAGGAAGCCAAATTCCGGTCAGTCAAACGTAGCGAGCGCCGCTGCTTGTTCTATTGTAAAGTCTTGTAAATGTGTCTGTGCTCGTGAAAGCTGTTCTGCATTACGTCTGTGTGATTTATCACATATGGCCGCCGGTACAAACAAAGCTTTTTGGATAACAAGCTCCTGTGATCATAACATGTGGATCTGTTGTTCGTAATACATTAGTACGTGATTTACTGCTGCCATTGTGTATATTATACATGCTGTTCTGTTGTCTGCTGTTGATTGATCCGCACGTCTTTACATTCACAATGGCATCTGCTACTTTATATCGCGTCTTTATATTTCATACATTATTCATATGTTTAAACAATCAAGGGAGAGGAAGCATCAAAGCGGTTTATTGCACTTGTACTTGCTATAACTGCGGACATGACAAATACAATATGAATAGGAAGCTGCTGTGTTGAATATGCACTTGACTTACAAAGCTTGATGTGTTTGAGATAAATTATTCTTTATTTATTATTATAAAACTTTGGTGGTTTGATCTGAGTGCAAACACGTTTTGAAGGTGACACGATTACAGACATTTAAAGTCATGCCAAACAAGTAAGCGGATACAAACAGATGCAAATTGAACCCAAATGAATCCGTGTGAGTTGAAAATGCTTCAGCTTCTTCGGAAACCTTTCACTTATCTCGAGGCTTGATGACGCCACTTCATGAACAAACAGAGACATAAGAAGAAAAGGAGGTGTGTGTATTGCTAGATGTGCACGACAGTGGTTCCCAGACTTTTCCCATTCATGGCCCACCAAAAAATCCCACCCGCATCTGACCTCACAACAATATGGAGGCCAGATAAAGAGCACTTTTTACTTTGATGATAATGATCAAACATCCAGGTTTGAACTGAAAACAGAAGAAGCTCAATTTTCCTTTTTTGTTTGACGGGGGAGAGATAACTTTTTGATTCACCATTTGTCTCCTCCCTCTTTTTCCTTTTTATTACAGGCTATCTTTTTTGATAGTATCGCACAATCAGACAATATGATGTGGTCCGGCGGCAACAACATAAACGTTCCTATCACAGTGATAGGCCTTAATATTAAATAAAGATTATTTAGTCTTAAAACATTTAAAAACATGTATATATGTACTGCACTGTTGTGTACCCACAAGTTGGGAACTACAGCTCAAATTTCCTCAAATTTGCAGGAATGATGAGAGGTGAAAATCTGATTAATCATAAGAACTTCATTTTAAGCAGCTGTTGATGCTATTAGACTTTTTAGTTTTTGGATTTTTCCTTTAAATGTCTTTGAATCGCTGAAAAAGGCCACAACAGCTTGTATCTAATCTGATTTGTGTCTTATCAATATCTGTTACTGATTATAATTGTAAATGTGTTGTTAGACTATTTTCATCCGTTTGCATGGAAGCCGCCTCTCTCTGCCCTTTAAACCTCGCACTTCCTCTGGCAGACAAATTCAGCTGAAGCTCGTATGCATGACATTGTTCAATCATTCTGTGCAGGCTGTAACACAGTGGTGTGCCGTGCCTTCAGCATGCTACACCACATCATCAGGACTGCAACAGAGAAGAGAGGGATTTCTGCACCGAGCCTGCACAGCACCAATCAGGAAGCAGCTCCTGAGATGTAGATAGAGAGCTGATTCAGTTCGGATCCCAACACTTCCTTCCGGGCACAAATCCAGCGGTTCATTGTGAAACCACTAAAGAGGCAGAAGAAGAAGGAGAAGGGGAAAGGGGGGAAAAAATGCTGTCCCCTCAGGGAAAGTGAGTGCTTTGGCTAAAAATACTCCAAATTTCTCAATCACACTCTGTCCTACTGCGCCACAATGCAGGAGCTTTAGAAGTTAAAAGGCGTGGAGGAATTAACACAAAGAAATAGGTCGCCATCGCAAACTGGTAAAATGTATTCGTCTACCCCCCCCCCCCATCTGCTCCTCCTTCCTCCCTCCTCTTCCTCCACCGGTGACTGCCTTTCAGAACAGGAATTAATCCTTCTGTGATCAGTGATTTTGTTTTTTTTCTTTCCTTCCCTCTTCATTTTGGTGCAACGTGAACACCCTGTCCTTTTCCCCGGAGGGATGCTATAGCGTGTGCGCGCCGTCGACAAGGCGGTGGATATTAAGTGGAAAATGAAACCGTCTTTGCTTGCTCTCTCATCCCCTTAGTTGAGATGAGTAAATAAGGAATGGTTTCAATTAGGCAGCGGGAACACAGCCGCTGGCGACTTAAGTTGGCTTTAATCGCTGTGTGAGCTGCTAATAATCTCATCCAGAGGCCTTTAAATACACAGGCTCTACATTTATTTATCAGACCAAATTTTATTTATCATGCTGCCCCGAGAGCAAAGTGTCGCCCAGTGCTGAGTTTTTTTGACTCTTGTGTTGTAAAGATGTTTACTCTGCCCTAAAATCTTGTTATCCAAGGAGAATCGCTTTGTTTGCGCAGATGAGAGCAAATTAGCTGCCGTATAACTGCTGCATGTGAGTGTCAGCGTTGATGTTTCGTATTGCAAATATTCGGGTCTTTGAAGGAGCCTGTGGTCGATCAGACAGGCAATCTGCTAAACCTTACATGGCAAACTGGCAGCCAATTACTTCACTTTGTCTTTTTGTTTACCCTGGAAGAAAATTCTCGCACATATCAACAGAGGAGCCCTAAACTCACAGGAACAAATCGCTTCGTGACAAATAATGAGAAAAAAGGGGGCTTCTGGCTGACAACCAACAAATTGGTTTTCTGGAAAATTGTGTTAGCATGGAGCCATCAAAGAGACACTGACATTAAACACAGAGGAGGAGGCAAAAGTGGGGGCAATGTATGTATGAATGTATGACGAGGGACTGATAGCTGTGCCGTCACGCTAATGGAAAGACATTTGATCAGTTGCTCTGTGTTTGTGGCGGATGACGGGTCATGGGTCAGAATAACCTTGGTGTTGTATGAATATCAAGAGTTGTTTAAATCAAAGCTCTGCAGATTTACAGGCTCACCTAGACAGTACAGAGAGCTAAGGCCAAACACTAGTGACATTTAAAGGTCCTCTCCAGACATGTTTTAAACTACGTAAAAAATACTCTGACTAATGTTTTCTTTTTTCTGGTTGACGGGGGGAAAGAGCAGCGCGTGTCAAACGGTTAGCGGAGGAAACATCTGTAAAACTCTGCCACATGTTTGAGCCTCAGTCAGACGCAGACTCAGGAGTTTGTCGTGCACCAAGATCACTGAGTAGAAGACGTAACAGAACGATGTGTAGTTATTTGTTTATGTTGTTGCTGTTGTAACTGTTAGTGGCTGACACAGAGTTAGGGGTTGAGCTAATGCAAACTCTCGCTCTCTGTACTGACAAGGTTTTGGCAACAGGTGAAAGAGCAGTGCACATCAAGATAGTTAGTGTTGGAGGAAACATCAGACTGAGATGAGGAGTCTTTTGTGACCAAATTCGGCAACTGGCAGACATATCGGAACGGTTAGCGCAGTTAGCATTTTGTTTGTTAGCTTGTAACTGGCAGTGGCTGTGCTAATGCAAACTTTCGCTCTCGGTACTGAGAGGTTTCGGGTTTCTTATGGCCACCCCCCATCCCGGCAAATTGACAGGATTGGATTTTTTATAACGTCATTGGTACAGTACGGTTCTTGCTTATTTCACTCATGATACGTCTTGTATCATATATATATATACACACACACACACACACACACACAAGTTGACGGGAGTGGTTCCTTAGGTTCTATGACACATGAATCTCTGCCAGTCTGAATCTGTTTATCAGCCTGTTTTGGTTCACTGCAGTTCAAGGTGGAGATGCACAGCCATGCTTATTTCACTCATGATACGTCTTGTATTATATATAAAAAAACATCAGAGGACATGTTAACAAGGTTAAACACTTGATTTTCTTCAGAGATGGTCTTTAAAGTGAATTCAAACATAGAAAAATGACTGATTGCTGTGGTGATGCAGCTCCCACAGATGAGAGATGTGTTTTTTGTCCTCTGGATTCTCTGTTGATACAGTTTGAGATATTTGCCGTCTCTTCCCACATCAAACACATCCACACTGTGTTTCTCCATGGATTTATTTATTAAATCAACATTTAGATTGAGCTTTCACGTTCATTCCCACCCTTGGAAACAGCCTTTGAGAAAACATTCCCACCACAAGGCTTTCTATCATATCACATGATCTTCATCAGCAGATGGTGATGTTTTCCAAGGTCAAGAGTAAACGTTAATCCTCGGCTTTTAAGCCAGAATGGATGAGAAGTCCTTAAAGTGTTCAGACAAATAAGGAAATATGAACATCTACAACTCTGTGTTGGTGAACTCCATCTGCTCCTGAGGATCATGGAATATGATTGAAAGCTCCAGAGCAGCTGCTAAATGGACCTTGTGGTGAGATTGTTTTTTTTTTTTTAATGTTTTAACAACTCATCAAAAATCAGGACGACAAATGCAGAGGAACAAAGTCGATTATATAAAAAAAAACAAAGACACACCATAGACCTCAAATACTGCAGGGAGGGAGTTTAGCAGTGTGAGAGTTTAGCAGTGTGAACAGGTTGTGGTTGAGTGTGTGTTCCAGGAGGGAGACGAAGGGGAGAGAGTGTGTGAACGAGTCTGTCTCTACGTTCGTTTCAGAGTGAATATGTAAACATGCGGTTTCAATATGCATGCATGAGAGAGTTCATCTAAGGAGCGGAATAAATAATAAACACCCGTTCCATTTATTCCTGTGATGCTGACCCTCAACACATCGCCAAACATATTTAACTGACTCATCACTTGGAATTAGCAGCGGCCCCTCATTTCATGTGTCTCATTTCTGGCTGAAGTCCAGATATGATTTAATGGCCATATATTTACACTAACAGATCTGATCGCATCTGTCTGTGTTTTCCTGCCCTGCAAATAGTTAGATCCCGAAACAGTCCAGTCCAGGTGGTGGGAATGCAACTAAAGCTGTTTGCCAATTACACAAAGACGACAGAATAGAAAGGAGGAAAGGGGGAAAAAAAATAGAAGAATAAGAGGCACAGAAAGGGCAAGAAAGAGGACAAGAAGAGCAACGGGGAGGGGGAGATAAAGTAGATGAAGGAGGATGAGAAAATGAAGAAGAAGCAGGAGAAGTTAGAGGAAAATGACTTGCGCTAAAACAATTTAACTCCCCAGCAACTGACACAAACACTGACAAATCCCACAAGTGGACCATGAGTGAGACAAAGGTTATTCAGGAAGAGATGAACACTACGTACAATACAACAGCACCTAACACTATTACAATGACCACAAGAGCCGAAACTCGGGAAAACCAAGTGTTCTGATTATTTTACTGCCATCATCACTCGCAATTATCACCGTGGCAACAGCTACACACCACAACATCTTTTGAAATGTTTTCAGTATCCGGCTGGTACGCATCTTTAACCTCCTTAATACTTCTTGCTTTGGTGGTTTGAGCAACTAGATAGCAATGCATTTTCAAAACTTCTCGGGCGTGTTGTGTCAGGCTGAAATTATGGAAAAATACAGCCCAGGAAGTCCAGTTACAAACCAATCTGTCAGTCTGAAAGATCAGACTGCAAAACACTGCAAAGTGGTTTAAAATACTCTGAGACTGAAGTCTGGGAAGTTATCACAGCAGCAGTTACTTCACATTTTGTGGCAACAATCGTGAGTGAAATGTTAGAACCGCAGTGTTTGCATGTATTTACCCGCAGCGCCTTGTTAAATAACATGATGTTATGGCCCGGCAAAGCTGCCTTACACTTGGCCTCCAATCTGCCTCAGACACATGAACTGACCAAGTGTTAATTAGTTGACCACACTCGATGCAAATCTGTGTAAACCGGGTGACATTATTGGCAGGCCATCACTCTGAAAGTGCCTACATCTTCAGACATCGTTGCCCTCGGGAGGAGTATCATGTGTATGACTTGCAGAGATTCACTCACTCCTGTCATTTGAGCTGGTAGACTGACTCTAATAGTCCTCGGCTGCATTTATACTTAATGGTCTGCCCAAGATATATGAAGTAAATGCAGGCAAGATAAAGGCTTTGTGTTTGTGTTTGCAGCTGTAAAGCTGCCAAGTTGAATCCATCAAAAACTCTTGGAAAAAGACACTAATGTACATTAGAAATCATTTTTCCATTGTCTCAAAAGTAGTGTGCCCTTGAGCTGCACATTTAAAACCCAAAACAAGGCAAGTGTAGCGTTTGTACTGAATAGGCAGCACAGTGAGACGCCATGTACGCGTACTCAACTTCCCGTAGATAATTCTCACTTTCCATGAATAATAAACGAAAAAAGATCCCTCAACTTTGAATTGAAATCCTGCCTCTGACACTGGCTCACTTCCCCTTTTAAATCCATCTGCCATGTAAGCACCTCTGAGCTGCAGCCTGCTGCATTTCCATCACTCAACACATTTAAAAATAAATGAGTAAATATGAAATTAATAAGCTGAAAGATTGGAGCGCCAAGCCTCTGCACACACACGGCATGCACCACCTCTGGGAGAAATGGTTCGACCACATTTGCATGGGGGGAGAAAATAGCCCGGCATATATTATCCACCTACGGCAACCGAAATTTTGATCCTGCTGCTCCTATCCGTCACATCTCTCATTCGGTGATATTGCCTCGTCTAATCATGATTACAGAATTGTTTGTTTCTTCTAACAGTAATGGCTGAATTGGCAGATGATGTGTTCATATCAGCATCTTAGAGGACACAGTGTTTTTCTTTTCTTTCAGATGAAAAGAAGTTGAGAAAACGCTGCTGTGCCACTGGGGACAGGAGGGATTTATTTCTTACGACAGCAGAACTTTCAGGACCTGACAACAGGGCAGTGAAAACAAGCAGCTTTACTCAATCTTTAGCTTAAATCCAGTTTTGAGGTGTATCATTGTTTAGCTTCTGGCTATAATCACTGCTATATTAACTGCAGCTCGTACTGATGAACCCACAGAGCATCTTCACCAGGATCTGCAGGTCCTCATTGTTTTGGTTTTCTGCCTGTTTGGGTTCAGCCTGGTTTTCAGCCACATCAGGTAGTTGTGAAAAAGCTCTGAAAACGCTGTTCACTACCTGCCCAGCACCAAACAACACACACAGTTAGTAAATGGACTGCACTTGAATTATCGCTTTCCTAGTCTTACTGTATCAACCACCCAATGTGCTTTACAATGGAAGCTGCATTCACCCGTTCACACACACATTCACACAGCACTTTTCTACCATTCTACCACACCTGCGATACATCAGGGGCGATTTGGGGTTCAATATCACTTCTGAGTAACGTGTGACCCGCTCCACCTCCTAGTGACTTGCCAGTAAACATAGGTGTTTAGCAGCTAAGTAGCCAGATATAGACAGAGCTACAAGGAAACTGAATTTTGGATTTATATTCACAAGTTGGCCAAAAAGAAAGAGGACTCAAAATGAATCACAACGTTGCTCCATTTACACAAAAAATACATAAATAGGCAACTGTTTGCTAACCAAGTGATTATGTGTCAGCGTTGTTCACAGTTTGCTTCTGCTGCCTCCATGTGGCCAGAAAATCCGTCACTGCAGGTTTAAATATTCCCACTTTATGTTACAGTCCAAAAACAATGAGCTGAAAGACGCTAAAATGCACAAAAGCAACACCTGTCATGCTACATATTCTAGTATAACATGGTTGATAAGTGCAGCTCATCTTCTTTCCCTTCAGCATGTTGTGTGTCTGGACTGTACCACACATTTGCATGTTACCTGCGTGCTCGTGCAAGTGAACGTGCGTCCTCGTGCACATGCTATTAGAGCCCAAGATACAAACAACACCAGGACTGGCTCATGAAAACACTGCTCCAAAGGCCCACTAGTTGACGATGATTGTTACCTTTTCCAAAGCAATCTCTCCGTAACGCCCCAATGTATATTTCCTCAGCAGAATTAGAAATAAAATCACACAAAAATCAACCAGTTCACCTTCATAAAGTCTTGATAAAAGCAATACAACATGAATATAGTGTAATTGGCCTTTTGGAAGTGAAAGCACCACCCCACTAGTCTCTCTGTGAAGTAGTCATATCGTTATTCAGTGTCCAATTAAAATGGCCTTAGTCTCCTCAGGAGCTCTCCACTCCTGTGAGGACCACCTGCAGAACCCTCGCTCAGTCGCAGCAGCCTGCCTTGTGTCATTAGCCTTCATACAGGCTCAAAATGGAAATGCCAGTAACTCCTCTGTTCTCCCCGCCGCCGCCTCCTCCTTTATTTTTTTTCTCTCCTCTCTCTCTGCTCCGATTTCTCTCACCCCTCTGCCACAGGAGGGGGAAGTTTCTCTGCTTGGCTCCTGTGCCCATTTAGCCTATTTTTTCAGCCTTTGCTCTCTGCGGGGAATCTGCCCCTCTGTCTTCAGCTCTCCTCCACTGCTTTTTGCTGCTGCCCCCCCCCTCCCCAAAAAAACCCTCCATCCATTCCCTATACTGTGTGGTGAGAGAAGTGCAAAATCTTTGATGGGTCTCTCCTGCTCTTAACCTCTTTCTCTGCCTCTACACGTGAGAGTCAATTTTCTGTATTTTTTTCACCTCATTTACTGTATAATTTTTAAAATTGATCTTGTCGTAATTATTATACAATACTGTGTCTCTTGTGCTATAGAGCAATCAAAAAAAAAAAAAACCCCTTCCTAGCTGAGTCTGCAGCGAAGCCACCAGCTCCGTGAGGCTGTGGTCACATACACTGGTGCTTTGAGCAAAATGCAAACAGGCTGATGTTTACCCGGTAGGCTGTATTTAGTTGAGCCTGTTAGCATGCTACCATGTGCTAGTTTTCACTAAACAGTGTGCAGCGACCAACAGCTGTTAGTGTGGCTCACATCCCATGTGTGCTGCTTTATCATAGGCACTAAAATCTGAGCACTCTGACGGACTAGGAGGCCAAAATCCAGAAAAATCTTTTGTTAGTAACCAGTTCGTACCCAAATATAGGAAAAATAATCATTTGGGGATTGGCACTGTGCAAGACCGACAATATTGTGACATTTGATATCATTATACTGTATAATGATACAATATGGGACTATTGTTGGCGGTAGTAAACACGTAATATAATCTGCAATATGACTGTAATGACCAAAACAAGTAGAATGATTAACTCCTCATTTTATTGAGCTATAACCTTTTGTCATTTTACAGCCTTTAAAGGTGCTATATGTAAGTTTTGCTATTGCTACATAGCCAATGTTAGCATTACCAGTTCAGCATCAAACTTCTTTCCTTTACTCATCAAGAGCTGTCTCCAGAGGTGGAAAGCAACACCAGTGCTAACTTTTGTTTAGCTTCTATTCCTATCACTTCTTTTCTTCCTCTGAACTTAGCATGCTAACCAGCTAGCCCCAGCACATCCCATCTTTTGTAATATTACTTTGTGAAAGTGAGTCACTGTGGCGCCCAGTCTGCCCGCAGTTCAGCATTAGAGCATGAAGATGTAGCGTTAGCTCAAAGGGTGTATTATAATCTCTTGTCTTGGAAATGTAACCGTGGCTGACGCTCTTAGCAAACAACCATCACCACCACCTGCTCCCACCAAGAAACCACATTTGGTGGCAGAGAAAACTTACATACAGCACCTGTAAGACTCAATATTGGATAAAGTATACATTGATATTACAGAAACCCAATCCTACTCAATATTAAATCTTAGATCTTAGATTTATCGCCTCACTCTACTGTAACTACAATAGTGTTACCTATTTTTTCAATACGTGTTCAATGTTTCCACTAAATGTTTCCTGCAGGATGAAGTTTAACCTCAGGAAGTGTTGATTGGAGCACTTCAGCAAAGATGAACGATGTAAAGGTCTTTGTAATTGTGGTATGGTGACAACAAAAGCTGTGAATGACAATTATAATTTTCTAGTGTGATATAAAAGTAACACCTCCTTAGAAACTAACCGTCCCACAACATACATGATTCTTTGGGGTAAATTATAAGTTATGAATATTTGTTCCGTTTCATTGTTTTGGTTTGAAGGTGAGTAAACTCTAGATTATTCTGCAGAGAGGAGGAGAGTTTAGGTTGGTTTACTGTGCATTATGTCCCTGCAGGGTGTGAACACTATCGACCCCTCCGTCTTTTCACCTCTCTGTGTGAGAAGCAGTCGGGGAACCTACTGCGTGAACCAATCTATGTGTGTCTGTCTATCTTGCACTCTCTCTCTCTCTCTCTCTCTCTCTCTCCCTCCATCTCTCTCTTCCTCTGAGGTCCAGGATGGCGTCATTAGTAGTCGGGGCTCAGAGTGCAGCTCGTTGGAGCCCTGGGGCCAAAGCTTTGTGCCTTAATTACCCACCTAATGAGTCACTCGGAAAGTCACTGGGCCTGCTGGTGACTTACCCTCTCTCTCTCTCTTATTTGCTCACACACACACACACACACACATATGTACTGTATTCACTGACTTATATGCTTAATCACTCATTCACTCAATGGCACACACACACACACTTTCACACATTTTCCCTTGCTGCATCCACCTAATGACTGCAGCTGTAGTCACTCACTCGCTCACTCACTTACTCGCTCGCCTGCATCGCTCGATCCCTGATTTACACACACATATATTTATTCTCTCGCTCAGTTGCTTGTTTGGCCCCTCGGACTGCGGCCAGTTAAATCTGACAATATGTTTTAGGTGTGAAAAACAATGGATCTCTCTCTTGCATTTTCAGGTTGTTTTCATAAAGACCTCCATCCTCACTGAAACACTTCAATAGTCACTGTAGAAAAACAGCTGAATCTTTCCCTCCTTTCCTTCTCTTTCATTTGGCAAATAAAACTTTGCATCACAGCCAACAACACTCAGATGAATAAACCTCCCTTCTATCCGCCCGTGCTCTCTGTGACCACTTAAACTGTGTTTTAATGCAGCCAGTTAACAATATAGCTGTTGTTCTCATGTACACATGTTTCTGTTTCTGTTGTCAGAGAGTGGAAAAAGCATAAAAAAAGAAAAGTGATGTGATCTCAGCTCATAGATGCTTCCTGTCCACCGGGCAAACAGTAAATCCTGCTGTTGTTACTATTACATTATGATCCAAAAGTCTGAACCCACTTTCGGATGAAGCAGATCAGTTTTATGATCAGAAAGTTTTCAAATTTACCATAAATAGAGGTTAATAACAACGATATTCGACCGTACAGACATTTACGACGAATGATCTCAGGGAGGATTCTGCCGCACAGCCCCCACCTGCTTTCAACGAAAATGACATACACCATATCCACATACACAACACTTTACATTTGAGTGCAGTTATTGAAATGAAATTACATTTTATCATAGAGCAACGATTTCTTGCGCACACACACACACACACACACACACGGACTAGAGACACACACTCTCCCTGTGCCTTCACACCTCCTGCGCTCTCCCGCCTCGCGTTCTCACAGTAGCACTCAGACTGATGGGATCACACCTGCATGTAGAGCAGAACAGTCTGCTCCTGTTCACTTCCCAGATGCTGCGAGTTGGACATGATGACACTTGCCGTGCCATTAAGTTAGGACTGAACTGCCGTCAGGGCTCGAATCCCACTGCGATCGAGTGCTTTATTAAACCAGTTCAAGCATGAATGTTAAACAGAAAACAAACAAAGCCGAACCACGTCCTCAGAGTAGCATCGCTTTTCATATCACTCTGGGAATGGACACCTGCTCTGATGCGGTTCGTGAGAGGTCAGCAGCTTCCTTATGACCTTTCCTTTTAATCAACACACCTTTATGAGAACGACAAATCTGAAATATTTATATTTAAACTGGATATATTTTTTTATATTTTTCCACCATATAATTTCAGAGGTATACTGTTGCCAAATGTGACAAAAACTCTCCTTCACAAATGTAAAAAGTTTTTCTCTTTGCTGCAGTTTGTGTGATGTTGACATCTCAAAGATTCATATTGCTGGCTTAGGAAATCTTGTCATTAAGGTAATAGGCACCATAGGACAGGTTTTCGAGAGGAAAAACCAGGAGGAAAATGGTAACTAGAAAATTGGCGGAACATCTGCCCCGAGGCAAAAATTCAAAAACAAACTCGTGACCGGAGGAGCGAGGAAAATCTGGACAGGGAAGCGAATGAGACACGCTTTTTTGCTCCTTCAACAACTCCTGTTAAGATGCCCTTGAGCAAGGTGTTTAACGGCCGACTGCTTTGATGGAGCTGCTGACTGGCACCAGACTGTGGTTCTACTGGGCAGCTCCCAGGTCTTAATGTCCGTAACTGAGTGAGTGTGAAGGGCGTTACTGAATAAAAGCACACTGCAGAGCTTTTCTGGGTATATACAGATAAAAACAAATAGCCTTGATGGCCAGCTAAATGCTAATGTAATTGCTCTCTGTTTGTCTAGACAGAGCATTTAAGGCTGCTTGGGAAATTTTCTAAATAAATATGCATCTTTCAATCTGTGTCCAGAGGTCAGGCGGAAGCTTTTACTGGAGATGGGGAGAAAAGCAAGTCGAAGTCATTTACTGTTCCCCTCGCTAAATGCCTGGAACACTGTATTTTGAAGGCACACGGCTAAATGAAAAGGCGCCAGATGTCTTGATGGGGGAAAACTACCTGTAATTTGTTCAGCCAGTAGAAAGGTTCATATATATATATATATATATATATAAAAATATATATATATATATAGAAAGAAAAAAAGGTTTGTATCTTTGCCTGTGTCAGTCTCTCTCCCTTTCTCTCAGGAATTAAAGTATGCCTCCATCACCGGTCCTCAGGTTGACAGCCGGCCTCCAGAGTGTGTTTTGTCCGCTCGGCGTCACCTCCTCCGCTGACAGCCCTCAGTTGCCTGGAGACGCGGCTTGAGAGACAAGCTGTGGTAAATGAGCAGGTTGTTGATCAAAGCCCACGACGGCTCCACTGCTGCGCTTTCAACAGTGTGACGCTCAGGCGCCACACAACACTCTCACTTCCTGTCCTCTGCTAACTACAAGTTGCGGGCTTTTTCCGTACAGTACACCCTGACATTAGCCTCCTGTCGAAAATCACAGTTGAAGCACTTTCTGCCGAGACGTGCTGGCTTGATTGGGGGGTTTTCTTCCATTAGCATTGCAAAAGAGTGTAAATTTGAATTTTAAAACATGGGGTTCTGTGATGATTAAGCTCTCTGACAGGCTCGGGATGTTTTGGTGGCACCGGGGGTCTGCCATTAGATGCTTTGTGCTGTTGATTGTGGCGCATAATTTGCCTGATACTCTGAAGACTGACAAGCAAACAACCAGTTTTATTGTCGTTGTCACCTTTCAGGCAAAAAAACTGACTTGAGTGTTGAAGAGGAAAAAGTCACGACCTAGTTCATGAGTGTTTCATAAATCCAGAAGCATTCTGAAGATTTGCTCCATTTGCTACAGATGATTATTTAAAGTGCTGATTCGGGAGCTTTAGTCGCAAAACCACAATGTAAAAGGTAACAGACGGAGAGCTGTTGCCACCCAGCGACATCTGTGTCCTGTGTTTAATGGCCATGCACCACAGGTTCATTCTATCCTACTCTCATCTCATCACACAGCCAGTATAAAGCAAGTTGAAAGGTAATTTAAGTACCATCATAAACTACTGACCCAGACCAGATAATCAAACTTGGAAGCTGATGTTTCTCTGAGTCTGGAAACAATGGAGGCTGTGGCAGCAGCTTTTCACTGTCTGAAAGTTCCTATAAAAGTACAGAAGTAATATCAGTACTAAAATGCCTAATACGTCATCCTTGTGGCACTCCCTGTACTATATGACACTGCATTGTATTTCAAATGTCCATTATAGTTTTAAATACCAAATCTGTAAAAAAAACAATAGCAACTACAGCCAACAGATAAATGGAGTGGAGTAGAAGTAAAGCATAAAAGCTGTGCTAAATATAATTCTGATGTAAGTAATTGTTTGCATGTGTGCTTTAAGTCAACACACAGGGAAAGAGGCATTGGGGAAAAAAAGGATCAATGCACAATTGCACACGCACGCACACACACACTTACTTAAAAACACTCTTACACCCAGCCTACAGCCCTTGACATTCCTCCAGTTCACTCCTTGAAATGTCTGGTTGTAATTGAGGAGGCAAGATCGGCTCAGCGCTGCACTGCACAGTCCCGACTGGAGAAGAACCTGACATGTCACTTCAGATACTCTGCCAGCAGAGAGCTTGTCCAAGATACCTGGCTGGGAGAAGTTCGGTGACAGAGTAGAGTGGAGGCGAGAGTGGGTGTGATCGGGAGTGTCAGAGGTAGCTTTGGGACATCACAATTTACCGCTGGATGCGCTGTGATCTAGATTCAAGGAAACATCTGGGAACTTGTACATGTGGGAACTCACTTGTCACATTTCACTTGTCACATTTCCCTCTTTTGCTCTGACATCTAAGCTAGACTTTTACTAACCAGGGTGGTAGCTACACCTGACACCTTCTCTGCTCGCGATGCTTTAATGTTGAGCATGTGGGCAATGAAAAGTGAAAAAATGCCCCCATAAGCTTTAAAAAGGGTTAATGAAATTAGAAATAAGGATTTGTCTTATCCTGTCTATATTATTTCCATCAAGTTGTCAAATATGTTGGCAGGAATACAACTACCGTTCTGTTTTTAGATGAGGGAATAACAGAGTCGTATACTGTTGATCTTGGCAGCAGCAAAGAAAAGGCCGATCCTACACAAACCATAGTATCAACAAAAAAATAAATCACTAATGCAAACGCCTGAGCAAAGTGCAGGATATGAACTGCTTGGGGACAGAGTGCTTTCACATAGATCCATGAAACTGCACCTGAGAAGGACAAAAAAAAGATCAAAGGCTCCATTACCCTCAGTATAACACTAAATATGTTTCTCTTCTAAAGACTCCACCAAGTGTTAGCCAGTCTGTTCCACACTTACAAGATGAGGACTCAGCCTAAAAATAACAACAAAGTGTGAAATGGTTCCAGGCTTGCAAATTGCTCTTGACTGTGAAACTGCACAAGGGCTCTGGTGACCTGTTTGTTGCAGAGCATAGCAGTTTAAAGTTGGTATCTGGGCCTGTTCTGCCTGGAGTCTCTGAACACAATCCCAAGAAGAAACTCGGGATTATCTTCTTTTATTCCACATCGGCCTTTCTCTGAGAATAGGGTTTGACTGTGTAATATCTAGTGAGTCTCCGTTATTCAGGCTATACCTTCACACCTAATCCTTCAATCTATTTCTTTGTGCTGTAAGAAAACAAGCAGCAGAGGAGAGTGAGTGAGGTAGAGATCAGCAGTGTGGTCCAAGCACAGATGAATATTGTGTTAATAGCTGTTTCTCATCGCTACAAAGAATTTACAACTAGAGCATGTACGATCTTTTTCTTATAGCATTTACAAAAGGTTTGTCAAAGTTTTATCCAATGACACATTTTCTGTCCTGAGGTTTATTGCCCAAACAAACGCACCACCTGTCACACAGCGTATTTGACCTGCATCTGAAACACGAAGATGCATAGGTTAACGGTGCTTCCATGTGAAACTGAAGAAACCTGAAGCTTGGGCGCATGGCTGAGAGCGGTGACTGCTTTGTTGTGACATCACTAAGTTACAAAGGTCCAGACGGCTTGTTTTAAGGCTCAGTTTCTGAATACAGGCATGTGTGCATTTCTCTGTGGACTGACACGTTCACAGTGTTACTATAGAACATAAACCTGCCTTATAATCAAAAAAGACATAGAAATCTCACTTTCTACAATACAGGACCTTTAGTGTCACCTCCCTGTAAAGTCAGCACCATCACTACTACAGGGCCACAAAAGCCTCTAGCACCAAATTCCAGCTGGACTGAGCCATGTTGGGTTTCACTGCTTATGAACTCAGACTCTCAGCTGTGAGAGGAAGATTATTCAAGAGTTCTTTAGTCTTGTTTTAAGCTTCAAACGAAAATTCAAATTCCAGCTGTTCAATTTTTTATGGTTAGCATCTCTTTTGAAATCATGTGACCTCTGTTCTGTGGTAACCTCGAGATACATCAGGCCTTAAAGTTAATGCTAACATACAAAAAAAAATTCAATGAATTAAATATGGCAATGAAATGTCAACGGCAGGTGTCACTGCTCAGGAAAAACAAAACCTCCATCATATTGGACGCGGACGACATCAATGGTCCATATCCAGTGTAAAATCTGATGGCAATATTATATAATATTTATGTTTAAACCAAATAGGGAGACTGGTTAACCAACATTTTCCATCCTTAGAGCCACATCACCAGCGTGGCAAAGAGAAGTTCATTTCAGCTGCACATAAGAACAATATATCATCTAATCCTAATTCAGACTTTGTGCTGGAGGGGGACGGATGGATGGTTTTTGACAATTGAGAGTTTCACTGGGCTGCACTGGAGGGCCATGGGGAACCAGAAACCGAGCGTATGCTAATAAAAACACAGTGCTAATCCATCACCCAGTCTCTTCAGAAGTAATTAAGTTAAATTATATACACCCCACCCCCCCCACCCGAGCACCCGCACCTTAATCTCCCTCCAGATGGGGACCCTGCAGAGCAACAGGTGGCCTCTCTTCATACAAACCTGCATCCCACCACTGTCATTTGAATCCGGGGAAACAATGGTGGACGCAAAGAGCCAGACACATGAGTGAAATATGAGACGGATGTGTAATTATGACGGAGTGAGTGCACGAGTGCGATATCTATTTCATAATTAACCACCTACTGTGCTTCTGTGACACCTGTCTCCGTCTTTTGTCTGTGATTATAACAATAGATTGACAAAAGAGACGCACACAAACGGCTGCCTCACATTTTCACAGTGCAGAAAGTTCAAGCCATCATGATGTACGTGCGAAACAAAGCCAGAACAACACCTGCAGGTGGGTGAGCGCCAGTTTGTAGATCACACTTACAAACTCATTATTAATGGTTTATTTTATCTTGAAAAATTCCAGGAGTTGAAGGGGGCGTGATCAGAAGCTCAGCTTCCTTTCCTCTGAGAAGATTAACTCACTTGTGCTGTAAATTATGGCCATCAGCATTTTTTGTGGCAAGAACCGTAACTTGTGGGTGCACGTGGACATGAAACCCATATTATAATTAATAAAGCTCTATTCGCCTCCAAACCGCCAGCAGCCAGATTTGGAGGCATTATGTTGTCGGGTTGTTCGTGTCTGTCCGTCCCATTCTCGCTAATGTGATGTCTCAGTAACGCCTTGAGGGAATTCTTAAAATTTTGGCATAAACATTCACTTGTACTCAAGGAGGAACTGATTAGATTTTGGTGGTCAAAGGTCAAAGGTCAAGGTCACGATGGCCTCACAAAACACCATTTTGGCCTTGTGAACGCGGTATCTCGGTAACACCTTGACAGAGTTTCGACTCAAGGATGAACTGATCAGAATTTGGTCAATGTGACCTCCCAAAAAAAATTCATACACTATTAGGATAAAATTAAGTGATGACATTTTATATCCAAATGGTCAAAGGTCAACTTCACTGTGACATCATAATGTTCTGCAAAAACACGTCATCTGCTCGTCATATCATTCATCGCTGTAACTCAGGAGATATTTCCTGCCACTCGGCTGGAAACAATTGCAAGGTGGTGATTCTATTCTTTTTTAAAGTGCATCTATTTTATGCTCACAATCTGTAAAACAAAACAAAACAAAACACAACTGCATATAAGTGACCATTGCATAGTCCACAGCAGGTGAAAGCCTCTCCGCAGTGTCTTTTCACATATCATCATGCAGTGTAAACTCAGTCTAATCAGGGTGCTACATCCGTGTTGCAGGGACGGTGAACCCTGATTGCTTCTCCCTCGTCTCTCTTCCGTGACTGCAAATTCATCACACCAACAAATCGCTCTCTGCGTCTCACGTGGGTGTAAGTGCAATCAAAGTGTAACGTGCACGCAAATCGACCCCAATCAGCACCCTATTTCTGAATGCCACCCCTTCATGTGATGGGTTGACAACACAAGCAGGTTTGAAGTGTCTCCATTCCTGTTTGACAATGGCTTCGGGCAAATTGTTAGTCCATGCTTGCAAGAATGAAATCAAGAATTAAATGTGTGTGAGGCCAGTGGATACACAGCTAGTTGAAACATGGCTCAGCAGAGCTTTGGAAAGAGTGGATCCTGCTTTGTTCAACAAACATTTTCCATGAATATCTCTCCTCATTTGTCAAATACACTTAAATAAAACAGCAGTGTTTCTCACTTATTGATGCTGTGAGTCCTGTGGGCCTCAGTGGAGAGCTGATTTCTAAGGAAGAGCAGCCTAGCGAGGGGCGGTGCAGCAGAAAGAGGGACATTGCTTCTGCCAATTCATTCTAATAAGGGGAAACTTCAAATACGCTTTTGAAAAATGTCAGGCTTCCAACTCCTAACATGTCCACTGAGAAGGGTTCAAACAACTTGAGAGCGTTTGGAAGTCTCAGCTGGAGCTGGTTAATGGGAGTGGGAATAGTTTTGGGCACACGGAAAAAGACAACCACAACTGTCTGCAAAAGGACAGTTTGGATATCTCTAAATCACAGTTTCATGGTCTTTTATGAATGCATGAGATCCCACACTCACAGACGCAGACTAAGCCACGGTGTTAATGCAAAAACAAGAAAACATCCTGGCTTTCCAATCGATGCAAGAATCATTTACTGGCTGTATTTATCATTTAAGCCCATTGTGGAGATGCAGAGACTAAACCTCGTGCATCTTAATTATAGTTTTATTTAAAATGTCCACACTGAGGACCACAACAGGCAAAGCCGATACCACACATAAGCAGTCAGAATGGAAACAACCAGTCCTCCAACCTGAGCAACTATACAGGTTGTTTTGGGGTTTTTTTTTTCAACCCTTTGATACGACCAATAGGAGTGTCTCCTGAAATAGCGCAACCTTGGTTGTCATGGTTACTACAATAACGGTTGTGTTAGGTTTAGAAAAAGATCATGAAAATAAGTACTTCCTCAATATTAGACGATATTTGTTGTCATGGCGACGATATAAACTGCACACCGCTCCCCAGTGTTTTGTTGCCCCATCCATCCACCTCATCCTGCACCTAATGTGGACTTGGTCGCTCGTTTATACTGCGTCACCACACTTTGCCCTTCGCTCCTGTCATAATCACTGCGGCCACTAGATGTCACCTAACAACAAAATGTAACTATGGGTCGTAATAACTCGCTGCACAGACGACCTATGGGCTCATTTTTTACAGGACAGTCTCATTTTAAAAAGCTCCTTTTTTTCAGTAACTGCAACAATGCAGGGAGTGACAGGGAGTGAATAAAAACAAATATCTAACATTTTATTTTAAAATGTAGCCTCACCTACGTGTGTGCAAATTGAGTTGGAAAGGAGTTTTACAGGAGGAGCACTTTATAACAGTGGGGAGGCAGCAGAGAGTTTCATTATACAGTTGACAAACCTTAGTGATTCACAGCATTTTCTTCCTCTCAAGGAAAAGTCTGGAAATGCTGAGAACTTGCTTTGTAATGTCATTGTGCAAATACCGGCTGCAAGGAAAACTCATAACTCAGATTTTGACGATTGTTTGTTTTCAGTTTAGCTGAGTGATCACATGGCTCTTTTATGAGCTGAGAAAATTGTCTGACCTCCTGAGCTCATAAAATAATTTCGCCACCTCTGGAGGAATGTCATGTGTGCATTTCTCTAACGCTTGTTTATGTTTCATGAATTACATTTTAAGATACTTCAAGGTCTCAAAGTTTGTCTGCTAACTGACATCTGAGGCAGGTTGAACCCTGAAACATTTTTGCTTTGACAACACGCTGTAAACACCATACACGGCAGGAAGTGAGGTCAAGGCTGAGGTCACTTCCTGCACACTCTGCTTGTGCGGCCTCAAAGGCTTCTTGGGGCAAGCGGCTAACAATAGCTCTGACCGAGTGAAAGATCCTCTATTTCTCTCCACACACATAAATACATTTGTTCCTCTTTGGGAGGTGCTATCAGGGCCTGGCTGTGGGGCGGCGGAGGTGTTTTGTTAAATTTAGATTGTTTGCTCCTCTGCTGTGGAGACCCTGATTGCATTTCAACACAATCAATACTGGCATATTGGATCTGAGTGAGAGGGCAATAAGAGCCAATAAAGCTTTGAGGGGGCGCTCAGGCGTATTGTCTGTCAGGCGGGCTGGAAAACAGCGGAGGCCACGTTGGAAGAGGCAATAAGCAGACGGGCTGGATAAAAACACAGCAGTGTACAAACACACCTAAACACAAGACAAACCAACACAGACCTGGACGCAGAGGCTCGAAGACTAAAAAAGACATGTCACCCGACTACATGTGTACACACACACACACACACACAAACAATCCTCACACACCACACACAGCCTCTATCTCAGTTTCTATCTTTCTCTCCTCATTTCCTCTCTCCTCAAGACACTCACTTACTCATCTAATGACGCACGCAGATTCCCCACCCACATGCAGCATGCATATCTCAAAAATAAAACCCAGAGAGCCGCAGGATGTGTTATTTTGCCAAAGCGCTGGGATGGATGATAATAAGGTCGTTTATAAAGCGCAGTCATGACTGGAATCTCAGAAATCAGAGGGGATTTTAGATCCAAATTCCCCTGAAGATTTAAACTTTAAAAATGTCTCTCTCAGTCTTACTGGCTGTTGCACGCCTGTTCCCTTTTTTTTGTTTTGCTTTTCTGTTATTCCCTGGCCTTCTGACCTCTCCATCTCATACTCCTAACCTCTCATCTTACACAACAGGAGCTGGCATCCAGCAGAGAAACCTGTAACACACTCATCGTGCGGGCCTGAACAACCTGAATCGAATCATGAGGAGAATATTTCTCTGAGCGAGGGAAATTGCATTTGCTGCAACAGCATACACACACACACACACACACACACACACACTGAAAACTGAGTTCAGTTAACTGCAATAACAAAACCCTCAGACACAGGAAACAGTCTGCGCAGAATACGAAACGTTACAAGGAAAGCTAATCTTAAACATACTGCTGAGCGAGAAGCAGCGAGGGAGGGAGGGAGGGTGGGAGGGAGAAAGAGGAAGGAACCGAGTAGAAATCTGCGTTTCCTGTTGCTGAAAACTTTGTCAGCAGATGCAGCCGTTTGAAGCTTAGCGAATAGAACCTGCTGAGCTCTGGCTCTGTCACACGCCTAAAATGCTGCTCTGACATCTTTGTCTCGGCAAACGATGGCTTGGCATTTTGCTGCCTGAGTGGCTCGAAACAATACGAGTAGCACCCACTTAGTATGCCACTAACTGTGGATGGAGGGGGACACAAGAAGCAGCCACACGAGTCTGAATTTGTACTGTCAGCTCGGACGGCAGCTGATGCATATTTCATGCACATTTCTGGAAGATTCCACAATTTGGCAGTAATCACGCTGAATGCCTTCATCAGGAGCGCTCAGTGTGCAGTGGCGGGCCTGTTCCAGAGGGGGATCCGGGTTTATTAATTCAGTATTTTCTGATACACAATCACAATTTTTCCCGTTGTGATTTCTCACAGCATCAGAAAACACGTTTCTCCCAATCGAGTCACTTCGCCCTGCATCTAATATTCAATCGTGTTTTGATTTGAGCCGCGCAGCCACACCCCGGGCAGCGGGAATAGAATGGAAATATAATGTAAAAACCAGATGACCGTGAATTCAGTCTTCAATGTCATTCTCCCCTTCAATAACTGCGATTCAATTCCACCTCTCAAGCTGAGGAGCCAGGGGATAAATCCCAGCTCCCCCGCCGTCCAAGGACTAATCTCCCCTCGGAAAGCTACTCCAGCGTGTGGCGTTCCTGCTGACCTCTCCTGCAGCTCAGTCTTATATCTGAGTGAAGTGACTGGGGGGGGGGGGCTGCTCCTGCGTGTCACTCACCTGCCGCCACTGCTACAGCTCATATTAACAAGGGGACTCGGGGCTCTGGGGGGTTTTGCATATAAATGATGTGTCTGGTTCCCAAGATGATATCAAGCGTTGTGTGTCTGGGCCTGTGTGACTGAGTGTGTGTGTGTGTGTGTGTGTGTGTGTGTGCAGGCCTCATATGTCTGCTCACCAGCTTTGATGTCAAGGGCGACAACTTTATATTTCCAGGATTCAACGTAACGTATCGAGCTTGTTTTCAATTTTTCATTTCTCCTGACATTTTTAACGTTTCAGAATCACACTTTGGGGAATAAGATTCCTGCCACACATCCTTGAGTCTGTTGCGCTTGTGTTTACAATGAAATGGCTTCTTTCCACACCATCTAACACAGCAACAGCGCGGCGCTCTCTCCGTTCCCTGAGGGGTCATGATCTCAATATCAAACAGAGTCTCCCGCTTTTGTTTTTCTGCAGCTCTTTCAGAGGTGAATGAATGGTAGCAGAGTGACCATGAAGCTGAGTGCATGCTCCGAAATGATACAGCAGCATGAGGCAACAACTCATCGGTGGGCCGGTGAAGATATTTAGTGCAGAGAAGGTTTATTACAGACAGCTTACCACCGATTTACTCTTCCTTTCATCACTGTTTCTGTGGAGAAAGGTGTTATTTTTGTACATTTGCTGGCTGGTTTGTAGCCCGCGGGGCCTTTGTGGTGGCAGTTGCAGAGAGCTATGATCTAACACTGTGGCAAGGAATTATTACAAACATTATTCACAGTGCAGTAGTCAGAGTGAGGCGAACTCGACAACATGAGGGCATCTGTATTTCTCAAGAAGAGGGAGGTGAAGGGGAAGCAAAGAGTCAGCCTTAATGTTGTTAAACATGCTGGTGCAGAACACACTTCTGCTTCTCGTACAGTACTGTTTTACTAAGAAAGGCTTTCACTCACGATGCAGAATTTTGTCAGAAACAACAGTTATAATGGTTCCTGAATTCAAAAATAATCCTTTCACAGTTGCTCCTGTTTTGCACATGTAATTATTTTTGATGTTGCTAACTGTCTTACAGGATCAATACAACATGGAGGTTTTTTTTGTGGAGAGCTGTGACACACTGGAAAGTCATTTTATTTATTTATTTATCACATTACTGCTTTTCCCATAACACAATAAAATATAATAATACTGTTTCAGTTGCAGTCAAACGAAAGTATTCATATTGGTTCTCAAAACACGACAACAATATCTAACACTTTGCTAACGTTAGCCAACGTTAGCCACCATGGACTACTGGTCATAAAGGACCAAGCAAGGCTCCAGCAACAACAACCACTGTGTGCACTGAGGCAACCGAGGGTCAGGTTTATTGCTTTATATAGGAATTCGACTTTTAATTTGTGAGAGGAGGACTGAGTTATTTATTCTTTCAAAAGTCACATCGTCTCGTTTTAAAGGTACCCCATGGAATCTTCTGACTGCACCACAGCGCAGAGTTTTAATGAAGGGGTTCCCTTCTCTTTGTGAGAGAATGTGGATGATGTGATACACATCTCTGCTATTGGTTCCACACTATTCAACCAATTGTGGTGGTAACGCACTAAAAAAACTGATGCGCCAGCAAACAGCAAAGAAAAAGAACATGGATACAAACACTGCAGGTTTCAATTTCTTTTTTTAAAAACTCATCTCATGTTTTACAAGGAAGGAAATGCATTTATCACACTTATTATGTCTCAGTAAGTGTTTTGGTGTGTAACAACAAAAGTAAACTTAACTTTTGTTTGTTTAGAAGAACTCTCCACAGGATACCTTTAATGAAGTGAACTGGCTATTTTGAGAAATGAGTAATGACTCAAATTATCAAGTGAAAAATGATCACCCGCACTTCGAGTACCTGTATTTACGTGCACGCCCTACAGCTCTACCACAGACTATTTTCATATTCATAATCTTTGAATCTGTCTTTAATATTTTACAGGCTTCCTGTATAAAACAGCCAGACACATGAATCATTTCCTACACTTACATACCTGGTACAAGGTAATTACATTCACGAGTAAGACGCTAACCCTTCAACCCGAAAATCTGCTGATGCAGTGAAATGATTCAGCCACTGGGGCTGTATTTAAAAACTCTGATTTCTCAAACTTCATGTCCTCTTATGGGGAACAGGCAGGCACACACATACAGTTTGCAAGCGCACACAAACGCGCGCACACACACGCACACACACATACACACAGATGAACAACAGAGAGGCGTACTGACAGTGACAGAGAGACAGAGCAAGAGGAAAATAATTACAGTAAGTACCAACCCTCATCATTACAGAATATACTTTAAGATAATAATGTGGCCACAAGCCAAAGACACGCACACTGACACACAGTTCAACAAAAGGGAGGCAACCGGCATGTACCCCCCCCCCCCAGCCCCGCCTTCATGTCAGGTCCCGTCAAGGGAGGATGGAAAAGCCTGCCTGGCCTGCAGACACCCACATTCCCTGGCTCCTTCATCCATCCAGTCCAGTCAGCCTGACAAACTAATGGAGACTAATCAACTGTCAAGCTGAACACGCCGCGCACTACATCTCCCGGCTTCCCGCACCAGCACCAGCACCCCTCCTCCTCCACCACTCCCACCGCCGCCACAAAGCTCCCCTCCCACCATCATTTCGGCTATAACTGTCATGAGCAGAAATAACAGAGTGATAGCTATATATAGCTCCCTGACTCCTCCCTGGGCCGGAGCACACGCATACACAAATACACACAAAGAATCTTCCCGGAGCACATTAATATCCCATTTGCTCACCTTCACCTTAATGACCCCCATTATATATTTAACCTTAATCTAATCCCAATTCTGCACCTGATCTTAAATTAACCTTGACCTTACCCCCAGTGCTCATGTCTGTTTTCTAAGCAGGTGTCTGTATAATAATAGTATAACATTTGGCAGATGACATTGCACTCTATTTTTTTGTAAATCAATATATTTGACAGCTTCCTGTTCCTGGTAGACGGAGGGAGTTCGGTGTGTTTACAGGCAATTTGATTACAATCAGTGCAAACATGATACGACTGATTATTGCAACTGTCACCTTAACTGGGTTATCTTACTAATAGTCTAATAATAGGGTTGGATGACTCTTTTAAATGACTATGGCTGTAGTCTGCTTTCTTTCTTTGTTTTGACTCTGAGGGAGGCGAATCTCAAATCAGTGTGTCTGAAAAATGAGTGGCGTGGCTGGAGCTGTGGGATGTGAGGAAAGGACTTTTTTGGTGGGGCATTTGCAAAATGACTTTGCAACTAACAGCATCAGGAATATTGGTTATTTTAGGGTCCTCTGTGAATTGATTAGAATCACACACTTGATCTAGAAATCCCAGGTAAACAACCTATTTTTGTGAGTGTAAACACACCGAGGGTGTCTCATCAGACAAGAAGAACATGTTGTGTATCTGTACAAGTATCAGCATGCAGCCATGCTAATTTCACAGAATGAGTGGGAGTCAATACATAAACATTATTTCTGACTGTTCCAAATAAACCCACATTTGTTGCATATTTTATTTTTTTTAAATATTTAAATATTTCTTAAACCTGTAATAGCTTATCTTATTTAGCCGCTTAGGGAAGTGGAAGCATAACATACATATCATCACCTTTTAAGTTGAAGGTGAACATGCTAGCAGACACTTACTTATTTACACATTGATTGGTAAAGGGTGTAACACGATCACTGTTCATCTGATGAATCTACGGTCCAACATTCCCCCTCCCCTCTCCCTTTTAGCTCCGTTTTTGGTCTCCACCAACTCCTGAGAAAAATATCTGACTCTTTAGCTGCTAAATGCTCCACTAAGTTCATGTTCACTATGTTTGACGTTGAGCAGGTGGTAAACAGCTGACTGCTGCGGACAAAAACGACGGTATGAAAGCGGTGAGAGTGAACCAAAACAGTTAAGTTTTATAGCTAGCTAAAACTCACTATAAAGCTCCATAAAGCCAAGTTGAGCTGCAGATTCAGGTGATAATTCTTTGTTGGTTCATCACTACCGGTGACCTCTCTCACTTTGTCACGTTGTTTTCAGTCTTTAGAATTAGATACTAAAGTAAAAATAACCCTAGTTTAACTCTACCCTAACCTAACTTAACAAAACCTAATCCACTCTTAATCTGATTTAACCGAGTTTGATGTAATATCTAAATATAATCAAACAAACAAACGTGACCCATCATAAAACTGTTCTAAGTTTCTGTCTTTATTGGAAAATTAGGTCTTTTTAAGTCTCTAACACAAAAGCACAAACACACATGCATATTCTTCTGTACACACAAAGAAGCTCCTGAGCCGTTAGTTTAAGTCTCAGGAAGCAACGCCCACCCTCCATCTCATAAACACCTCAGACTGAAGAGAGGAAGGAGAGGAAGGGCCCTACTGGCCTCTTATGTGTTTGTCTGCATATCTGTGTGTGTGTGTGTGTGTGTGTGTGTGTGTGTGCAGTAGTGGAG
Source organism: Seriola lalandi dorsalis (assembly GCF_002814215.2). Taxonomy (NCBI): domain Eukaryota; kingdom Metazoa; phylum Chordata; class Actinopteri; order Carangiformes; family Carangidae; genus Seriola; species Seriola lalandi. Next base: position 343,651 of record NW_019524598.1, on the reverse strand, counting down.
GGATGCTATCTTTGCTAAAGGAACTGATTCATTTCCATATTTTCATGCACAGCATAGGGGGGGCTGCAGTTTCTGTTTGACTGTCGGCAACATCTTCCTAGTTAACTTGTTTGGGCAGCTGCTCGCTGGGCTGGTTCAGAGCACAGCGCCAGTCAGGTCACTGTCTCACCGACTGAAACAGACTGAAATCAGCTGAAACATTGTTCTGTGAGGATCAGAACTGTGTGAACCTTAGACAAAACAGTCTCCACCCTTTATTTTGTTTGCATCCCCTTGCTCGCTGGTTTGGACTTGGTGCCATACATAATTGATGGCTGCCAGCAGGATATTTGGCATGGATTGGACTGGAAAATTCTATATCATTAGCACAATGTAAAAGCATGACTGACTAATTGTCAGAAAAGAAATTAAAATGGCTGCTGCTATACAGGGAACAAGCACTAATTAACACTCCATCATTACAAGAAAATCCTGATGAAAATTACAGCCAGTGTGCTGTTATTCCATATACATGAGTGATATATTTCTTCAGCATCTGAGTCCTTAATGTTCTTCTACTGGGGGGATGTGCAGGTATAATGGCATTTTCAGAGGGGGGAGCAAACAGATTAATCACATAGCATCTACCGTAAACTACGCACGGCATATTTGTAGATTGCAGTGCAGCTCAGGCGCTTGCAAAATTTGTGAGGCACATTACCGCCTTATCATGCAGAGGCATGATGCAGCAAAATGGCAAAATGGCCTTGAGGTATTCATATAATTTCAACTGTGTATGTGGAAGGGGCAATAATTTAGATTTTTACGACCCCATGCCACAAAATGATTAGAACATATCTGCAAAAAGGGGGATGCAGGGATTTACTGATCAATAGCAACAATTGCTAGGCGGAGGTTTCTGACTTGAGTGTTGACAGAAATCTGCAGATGAGACAAAGTCGGCGTTTGTGCTTTGCAGGCTCACAATAAAAAAACAATAAAAGTCGCATTGTTTTGTTTTTGTTTTTTGGCACCGCTTTCCAACAGATCAGTTAAAAAATCATGTCTTACCATCTTTTCCGATCAGAAAGTCCAGGTAGCGGTAGGTGTAGGACACGCCCACCTTGGTCTCCACCTGCGGCCTCTTCAGGGTGGAGTAAATCTTCCCCGGACTGTTCTCCTCCGACATCGGTTTCATCTTACGCAGCCCGCAGCCCATGGCTCCACAGCTCGTCAGTGACTCTGTGCACGGATCCTGCCAACCAGACAAAACAGACTGAGACAGTGTTTCATTGTCACTCGTGTGTCTGTCTGTGTGGCCTGTGAGTTCAGTTGCAAATTTTGCAAGTTTTAGCCTTTTGCATTTTCAAATGCTTCTCTACTGTGTTAGATTTACAGGTTTGTACGTCATGTATAATTTAATGGACAAACACAGTCTAAGCGTTAAGTGACAATAAGTGAGTTGTACACATTAAAGGGGCTATTTGTGAGTTTTCTCTGCTGCCAAATGTGGTTTACTGCCTGGAGCAGGCAGTGGTGACTTGACTAGAGCCTCGGCCATCATTGTGTTTACAAGAGGTTATAATACGCCCTCTGAGCAGCGCCACGTCTTCAGGACAGAGTGGAAGCTACAGTGAGTCCTCACATATCAGAAAGTGAGGAGATGGACAAGGGTTAGCATGCTAACTCCACTAGAAAAACAGACGTGATAGAGACAACACCTCTGGAGACAGCTCTCCAGGCAGAGTAAAGTAAAGGAATGAAGTTTGATGCCGAACTCACAACGTTTCTTCTACACTGGTAAGTAAACAGCTGTTAATGCTAATGTTAGCTATGTAGCAATAGCAAAACTTAGCTCCTTAAGAAGCACAGATAGTGGACATAGTATTCACACTTAATGTGTACAAATAAAGTACAATAGTGTTCGAAAATTATACGCAAGTGAGAGACCTCATCATGCAGAACGGCCACAGAATGTTAATTATGTTTATTAATGAATATTAGTGAAACATTAACTCATGCTCGTCAAGTAAGTACAAGCACCTCAAAACTGTACTTAACTCCAGTGTTTGAGTAAATGTACTTATCTTCTTTCCCTCAGTGGGTTTTACTGATTGAGGGTCAGATTAACCTCTCTGTGACACACCGTACACACACAGACATGTACACACTCATATAATAGGAAAGCAAACATTCACACACTCGGATATCCATGATTCCTCTGGGATCTCAGAAGGGAAACCAATAAAGAAGAACATGCTGGATAAGTGTCTGTAAATAAATAAATAAACAGGACTAAATGAGCTTGATTTTTCACGGGTTCCCTCGCCCTCGTTCCCAGGGAGACCAGATTAACAGAGACAACCGTAGAGGAGGAGGAGGCCTTAAAGAGCAGGCGCTATGGACGCCACCTCACCCTAAATGGTTTGTGACAGCATCGCTGCCTCTCTCCAGCGGCTGCGTCTGGGAGCAGGTGACATCCTATTGTGTCCCACTGATTAAACTCAAGGATGGATGAGTAGATGGACGGATGGATGGCGGCGGTTGTGTGCTCCCCTCCCCTTCCACCTCAGCTGATGAGGAACCTTCTCTATTATGCTCCCTTCTAATTACGGAACGTGAAGGCCTTGGCCGGAGACGAGGAATCTGAGCCGGCCGTCGCTTCAGAGACGACAGGACAGGAAGTGTGGAGGGGCAGGGAGGGGGGCTGGGATGTAGGAAAGAGTGCGAGGCGAAATAGGAAACGAGCAGACGGGCGCTCCATTAATGAGGTGAACAGCAAGAATGGAAAAGGTGAGAATCAATCAAGGGAGAAAGAGGAAATGGGGGTGGCCGGGTTGGTGATTGTTCGTTGGAAAAGGGGGGGTTGGGGGGGGCAGCTGGTAATGCATGGCAAGTAGAGTCTGGAGAGAAAAAGAGCGTGCAATTAGAGTCCGTTGAATGGAAAAGGGGTGATGAACATACTGTATGATGAGGGAGCAGGGAGAGTGACAGAGTGAGGGATGAAACAGATTCATTACGGTTGTCATGAAAGCCAGTATTTCCAGTGGCACTTACATGGATGTCTTTGTTCAGCTTGAATCTCAACATGCATCACAACATTTCTACAAGCTTCATAACAGCTCTCCGAGAGGAACCACAGGCTGATGGTCGTCGTGATTAATGCCAGAACACACTGAGCTGAGTCCTGCGAGCCTCTCAGTCGGCGCGTTTAATGCTTCAGAAGACTTCTAAATGGTTTGTAGGCGATGTGAAGATGTGCCGAGGAAGTTGTGTGTTTGCCACTCAGCACGTGCCGAGAAGGACTCGTGCTTCCGTTTCCCAGAACAAAAAAGTCAAACACAATCTACAGGAGCTGGCATAGTCAAAGTCCCTAAAAGAGCTTCAGTCCCCCCTTAAATTGTCACTCAGGACTGCATTGCACTGCGCTGCAGTTCCCCACGCAGCATCACAAATGGCTCTGGCATCAAACAAAACAGCTTAAAAAAAAAGCATGAATTTTTCCAAGTCTTGGATTTCCACTGTTTCCTACAGTTACTTGTAAATAGCTTTTATCATTTCTCTCGCTACCCTGGAGAGAGCAGGAACAACAAGAGGGAAGGCGAGGCTCTGTCATGTAGTCTGCAAGAGATGGAGAAGAGGTAGTCAAGACAATAAGGTTTGGTGGGGGCTGGGGGGAGGGTTGAGGGAGGGGTGTGGAAGGAGAACAAAGTAGATGAGCGAAAAATGGAAGGGCTTGTATTTACATAGCTCCTTGAGACCAGAGAGGAGGCGATGTGAAGCGAAGGCGAACAGGAGTATTTTTAGAGCTGAACTGACAGAGAATTTGTGAGGGGTTTATGATTTTTAAAAAATTTTTTGAGTCACTGTTTCTTGCCTCGAACCTCTCCTCTGAGGCAGGAGATCCAGGCTGTTACAGCCCCCACATGCCCCGCCTCAGCTCATCTATAGTTTTTTCCTGAGATTGACAAGCGGGGAGTCGGGGATGCCTGATAGGGGAGACAGACGCTGGGTAGCGATGGGAAAAACAGGAAAGGGGCCATTGATTTCCCTTTTGCTGAATTAGCAACGATCCTCTTGCCATTTTGTTCTATCTTTTGTCTCTTGCTAATGGCGTTTTGAGGTTTTATTCGATAAGAGGTTTTATTCGATGAGATTCCCTCCTCGTACGCTGGGATCGACGCTCAGATGCTTTGTTGTAGCTGGGATGCTCTCAGCTTTGGCCCTTACACCCAAAACATCCCAAAGCATTTCTATTAGGCTGAATGTGTAAGACAACATCAGAGACGTGTTCATTGCCACGTTTTTTTATCCATCACTCAACAGCAGTTTGTCCAAGGTTTGATCACTGGGGTCGCTGCCTGTTGCTTCTGATTTGGCACATTGTAAAAGCTGAAATAAATATTTTTTCATCACTCATGGGCAGGACCTCTGCTGGGCAGGTAACATACAGTGGAAATATTAGAGCATTTGCTGAAAACAGGTCCCTGTTGTCTCCGAAAACAATGCTGCGAGAGAGTTGACAGAAAACTATCAGGGTTACTTATGGGTGTTGCACAGAAACTCTTCAACGCTTCATTTTCAACCAGTTGTAGTTAAGAGTCAGAGGAACCTTTAGTTTTTTTCCTGACTTTGGTTGCTAAAGTCTTTTGTGCAATGGTTTAACTGACTTTAAGTGATTCCTTAATTATAAGACTAAGATAAGGAGAAAACCTTAATTAATAAGTGAGCATTTTAACAAAACTTTAAGGAGAAGACTTGAGGGTGTTTTGTGCAACCGGCCCTTGGATCCTTAACTGCTAAAATGTGTTGCTAACGTTGTCTATTTGGCGTTTAGTGTTCAGCAGATAGTGTACAGTCCATTTACCAAAAACGTTCATGTCGTTAGAACAAAGATTTCAAGTCGTCAAACCAAAACTTTGAGCTACAAGAGACTAAAAAGTCTTGAAAACCTGCAGACTTGGATGATAATTCTTGTGGGCTAGTCACTACAAACAACAGGCTTTACATCATGTAACCATTCAATCCACTCTTCATATGAAAACACTGACGAGTGGAGCTTTAAATTGTGCTGCAGTCGTGCTTTTCTCAGTCACGTATGGCACATGAATGTGGTAGATGATTGCACAAAACCCCACCTGTACTTACAGACACCACAGCATCTGCAGCAGCTACAACTAATGATTTTCCTTAATGCTGCCTGACTGAGATCTTCCCCATAAAACAAGACCATGTTACAAGGCTTTGATAGCAACGTTGCTGAGATCAAACCCAGCAGCATGGGAAGCTTCAGAGTGGATTAATGGAGGAAGACATTAATTAGGACACTGTGTTCTTGTGTTCTTCTCCATGTAGTCTCTCTTTTAAGCCCGCTCTCTTCCTCTCTCGCTCTCTCTCTCGCGCTTTATCTCCCTCACCCTCTTTGCCTTTTTTCTGACTTTTGATCTTTTTAATCTGACAAGTTAAGTGGAGCACTGGGCTTGGAGTTGATGGTGGGTACTGCGGGTCCAGCATCATCCATAGTTTATTGTGAGGAGTAGTGTCAAGGGCTCTCCAAGGCAAAGTGGTTAGAGAGACCATCACGTGAATGAGAGAACGAGACTGACCCCGGAGGAAAAACAACAGCAGCGGTTTTTAGCTAAAATGCTTCATTTGACTCATGTTTATGTTTTCGACAAGCAACGTCCTGTGGTCGCGTCCTCTTGAGAGAAAGAAACAAAGAAGAAGAAACAAAGTTGGAAGTAATGTGACATGCTGCAGCAACAAAGAGAAGGAGTCACTGTGGTTCAGTGGGTCTATAAAGTCTGCTACTGACACATATCTTTGGTTCACATTCTTTTTCCATTCGTCATTGGTTTCTTGTATGCATGAAGACGGTGTTCGTCCATGATGTTTTACAGCGCTGTCACATCTGTAGTTTGGTTCATTTCCAGATCATAACTGCCAACACAACCGGGAGTCTCTCGTATTTCAAGGTAATTTCCCAGCACCCGCCATTTTGTTGTTTCTCTCTGGAAACTCCTGTAATTTTCACGCCCCTAAACCTTTATTATGAATAAAAATAATTGCCAGATTGTGTATGAAACAGAAGCTGGACACACAATCCACACACATACATACAACGTTAACCCTTCTGTTACCACAATAAACTTATGAACTTATGTTCATGTAATGTTTATCTAATGATAATTATAACTGACATTTGAAGGCATTTAAATAAAAAAAATGTAAACAAATCTTGTTATGTGTTTATTATATAGCTATATCATTCATTTATGTACTTTAAACCCCCAAAAAAGCTCTTTCATTTGACTGACAGGTAACACATTTATTGTTCCAGCAGTTATCCAGTATCATCAGTCCAGCATGACCAATGATGGGAAATCAAAAATTCAGGAGACTAACATCAAGTAATGCTGCACTTTACTGACTCATCTCATCTGATCAGCTCAGGCAGAAATAACTGACCATGAACATACTTAGTCCAGACTGCAATTTGACCTCATATATCATGTTGTGTATAAATCCCTACAAACACAAAGAAATGGGAAAAGAACCCTTTTCTTTATACACATTTTGTACTGTCATATTACGGGAGGATAGCTTTTTGCTGGGGATCTGCTAAAATAGGCAAGTAGGACACACACTCAACACACTTCTGGTCTTTCTGTTGTATCAGGGAAAATCCCTCATGTGCTGACAAGCGTAGGTGTTACCATTGTTACCAAATTACCTTGCATAAATATAGGCTTATACATCGCTTAAAGTCTGCAGAGATTTTGTAACAATTCAGCAGATGGATTTTAACAACAGTTCAGCAGTTGAAATCATGCTAAAAATCAAATGCTTACTGTCATAAACGAATGACACCAGAGTTAACTTGAGACCAGACCAAGGCAACTGGGCAAACTCACCAGGGTGTTATTGAACTGCAGAAAATAGATTAGGCGTGAAAGCGCCAGTTGCCTAAAATATACCAGACCTCAACCAAAGAACGGGCAAAGCAGGAAATGCTCTCATGAGTCGCTTTTCTGGGACCGGCACTTAAAAGCAACCTATTTTGAGGAAATGTCACAGGACAGACAACCCATGTGTCAAACAGGCAATAGCCTTGAATAGTCCACATTCGCTAACTCTCTGAGCTTCAGCCTCAGCATCCGGTCCTTCAGGTGACAGCCTCAGCTAAATGTCTGAAAATGTTAACACGCTCCAGCTGCTGGAAATCCCCCACTCTTCCCTTTCTTCCTTTCCTCCATCCTTATCACCTTGAATCCTCAATTAAGTTGGACAACAGAGAGGATGAAACAAAGAGGGACCATGCGGGGAGGGGGCACTGAGGCAGGATGGTAATGCTGTAACCTTTAATGATTAGACAATCCACTTAAGAGAGGCACCTGCAGTGTGTAACTACAAGTACTGTACATGCCATTTACAGGAACCTTTTACTCAGACTGATTTAAAGATATAAGCCACATGGTGTGAATATTGTACTGTCTGCCTGTAGGCTTGAAAGGTTGCTGGTGCCTGCAACTAAATACACAGTTTCCTCACCAGTTCTCACCAGTGCTCTTTACCTGCCTACACATCATGACAACAGACATAAAATGCTCACCTAGCTATCTTGCAACAAACATCAGCTCTGTATTTCGCAATATGTTTGAACCCTATGGTAAAAATATGACTTCTGGAACCATAACAAGCATCCAAATGGACGGACGACAATGCTGCACGAGTAGCTTGAAAAGTTTCTACTGACGCTTTAACATTTACTTTCTTCATGAAGCTTGGTCGCTGTTGAAATCTGTCTTAACGGTTGTGAATCTGAGCTGCGTCTCCCACGACAGAGCAAACTACAAACTTCCTAGAGCACCTTCTAAGTATGCAGGGGGTTAAAAGTCTTATTGCTCCTTTCTCTATGTGAACAGTAGCAACACCTTGGACAGATGTTCAGAATTTACAAATGGAGTCTGCTGCACTTTTGATGGGGCTCTGCATTAGACAAGCCTGTACTGCCTCTTGAGAAACACACAAAGCAACAGTGCGACCATTGTTTGTTCAATTTCTGTTAATTATAAAGATAAAAATTCACCACTTGCTTTGCTGCACTACAATTTCATGCTACTGTTATATCCATTATGCCATCAGTCTGAATAAACAATTTCTATTTTGCTTTTCTGAGTTTTCCCTTACTTTTAGTTACATAGGTTTTTGTGCATGTAAATAGTCTACAGAGTCAATAGGATCAAAGTTAACACCTGTCAGGGGGGACATTACTCCCTGGTCCTATTGACATCTTGGTCCTGCAAGCTTGGCACGCCTCCACACAAAGCACAGCACATAGCTACTTATGGTGAAGAGTTTTCATTAGTTTTGTAGTCATGCAGAAAAGACAGTGTTCTCAATTGCCTGCAGAAATCTACTTAATTTTTTCTATGGTTCTCCACTGCTCCAAACATTATAGTGTGAACCGGTGCTTCAAGAAGGACTGCTTTAGAAACCACGCACAGTTAGATGCTTCATTTTCACAATGGATATTTCTGTAATTCACTTAATGTGGCTGAACAGGGGACTCACAGCCTGTCAGTCTACATTGCTATTGTGGATCTGTGATGTCTGATCAGCTTAGTAAGAAGCAGCAGCAAAGATATAAATGCTTAAACGTTTGTCAGTATTGACATGCTGTACCTCGTTATCTCGGATAAATAATCCACAGTTTAATTGCAAAAGTTTAATTAATTCAGATTTACTGGCATCGTAGACCAGCAGGAGGTGAAGGTGGAGACGCCCTACCTCTTCACTGTCTGTCTGTTCCTCCATTACTTATATTGCTTTAGTCCAAGTGTCCACACATAAAAATCAACAGGGTTTGTCCAAGAGAATTATGAATATTGTCAACCACAGTCTTTGCAGTCTGTCCAGTGTCTTGATTCGCCACGCTTTTCATATTACTCCCTTCTTCCACCTGCGGGACGGTGGGTACGCTTGTTTTCTGCTCCAGTCCAGCTTGTGAAGGTGGATCAGGTCTGTCATCTTCTGGTTCAGGATCAGACTCGCACTCAAAACGATAAACAGGACCGAAGCTGCCACAACCGTTTGTTTGCACAAGATACGCAGAACTTATGGTTGCCACAAATCAAAGCACACTTTTGGATTCTGTTTCTCTGAGCCTCAAACCGCTGCAGGTAAACCGTGACAGCTCAACAGATGGAGTAAGTCCATGGGCAAGTCGAGGGGGTCGTGGTTAGTTCAAACATGTTCAAACTATTTTTAGACAGAGAATTGCTGAGTGTTATGGATGTGGGGAAGAAATGGTACCCATGCTGCCATGCTGTTAGATTTTCAAGGGAGCTGTAGTTTTTTTCAGTGCTGACAAAGTAATCGGTGTTTGTGAAAATCACTGACAGCATGTGCTGTTGTGGATGCCTTAGAACATGGACAGTACAGCCCAGGAACACACTCAGAAAGACATGAAAGAAATGCTAAATGTCAGATTACACTGAGTTACAGAAGCTACTGTAACAGAGGCTAACCCAAATGTGATGTCATCACTTCAGCTGTCTACTGGTGAAAAGTTTAAGTCAATAATTTAAAGCACAAATGCAACAACCAAAGCTTTAAGTATTGTGAGCCTATAAAATATTTCTGCACTGAAAACGCTGTGGAAAAGCTGAAAATATGGAGATGTCTCCACATTTAAACACTCCCAACAAGGAAGGTGGAACAGCTTTTTCAACTCACTGAATATGTTATATTTGTTTTGAATGCCCAAGGATGACACATAATGGCAAGCTTGCAGGAAGAAAAGAAAAATGGAGGATGAGAGGTGATGAGTGAGGCAGAGAGAACAGGCAAGTAAACAGTAGTGTCCGTCTGAGATTCTCCGCCGTTTCAAGGCTCTCGGTGGCTCCGCTGCTCGCTACGGCCTCGGCCAACCTTGTCTCTCAAGGCCTGGTTACAGTCACACACACACACACACACACACACACACACACACACACACACACACACACACACACACTCATTGAGAGAGAGCTATTGCCATGGGAACCAACTCCTCTATGACTATTCCCTTCTCGGGAGAATAATAGGCACCAATCTTTCTCAACCTCTCTCTTTCATTGTCAGTTTCTCTCTCTCTGGTCACTACAAGCTTCCACCCCTCTTCACGTCGCTCTTTCCTCTCTCCTCCTCTTTCCTCTCCTCCTCCTCTCTCCTCTCCTCTCCTCTCCTCTCCTCCATGTGCAGGAGCAAACACCCACTCTCCTCCTGCTCCACTCCTCTCTTCTCTGCGTGTCTTTGACAGTCGTGAGTTTGATTTGTCATGCGTAATCTGTCCACGCTGGGATTTGTACAGTTCTCACAAGTGAAAAGCAAAACATTAGCTCAACCCGACCTGCACAAACACTGCGTCGGTTGTTTTCAGAACCACAGCCAAAGAGACACGGTTGAAGTAAGGAGAGAAAAATACTTGGTTAAAAATAGAAAATTCTTTGGTTGCCCCGTTTGCTATTTTTCTCTAAAACACGGAGGGGTTTGAGGAGATTTCCCGTGAGTGACTCATTGCTTTCTGTGAACTTGCTCCAGGCAGGTCATTTTTTATTAAAGCCAGCCGAAGCCAAGTTCTTAGGTTTTCAGACACCCTATCGACATGTCCATGTTGAACATTACCCAATCAATACTGGTGCAATTTTCTTGACCACCCATTCCAACAAGAGTCAATTTGCCTTATAGAAATATCAAGGGGGATGTTTTTCCTTTTTCTTTGGTTCGAGGCTAAGCTACTGAACAACCAGCTGAATATTGGCTCTTGTGTTTTGCGTCTCGCCTGGAGGATTCGTCATAATATGCCATTTCAGGTCTAGGGCAATGCCAGAGGCGTGAATAACTTAGTATCTTCAAAAGCCCGATCACTGTCACCTCGCAGGGGAGCGAGGGGGAAATAATCTTTGCCCGAGATCTTGTAACCAAGCATTTCTGAGGGGAAAGATGTGAGACTTGCAGCAGAGGCTGCAATCAAGATGACACCCTGTCATGAGAGCTGCATAACTCACACCTTATCTGCCAGCACGTCATTCAGCCTCGTGTGCTGCCCAAACTTTATATTGCTGCCAGAAAGGATACCAAAAGTGATGTCTGTTCGACAAAAGACACCAGAGTTTGTGTCCAAAATACACCAAACCTTAAGCCCTGAACATCTGGAAACATCTGTAAAGATTCATATATTGTATTTCCCTTGATTTTAAAAGGGTAGATGTCACCTTGCAGCATCTTGTTTAAGAATTAAATTCAAATATACAGTTCACAGTGTCCCAAATATGAAGCCTGTGCGAGTTTCTCTCTCTGGTGTCTAACAAGCACGGAATGAAAGAATAGAATGGTTTAAAAATAACCACCTTTCAATTGGATGTACCCTAAATTTTCCGAATATAAAACGTTCCGGTATTTTGTTGTGTCTGTCTGTGGGTGTTTGTCTATACATACTGAGTGGAGAGGAGCACACGTCACGGTTTACACTAGCCAACGCTTGCCAATTACCTTAATCAAATTTCACACCACACAGGGGGATTCACTGTGCCCGGATCAGATAGCAAACATAAGTTGATTAAAATACATGTTTGCTGAAGGACTGGGGCAAAAGAAAATCAACACAGGCTCAGAAAATACACAAACTGATGGCTGAAAGAAAGGATTCAGAGAGTAAATGAGTAACATCTGAAAAACTCACACTCTCAGTGACTGTTACTGTAACTGTAACGGGCATGTTCGTGTGTTTCACGGCTGCACACACAAGGAAATACAGTTGTTTATCCACATTACGTGAAATATATTTTCTCACCTGCCATAGTGGTATTTAGCTGTGCAGATAAATTATTTTCAAATTCTAATAAGTCATTGATAAAGGGTCATAAATCTGCAGGTATAAATGTTAGTGAGTCATCAATAAAGGTTAATGGGTCTAACTTTCTAAAGACGCATCACTCCTGCAGAGCAAATGTTAATAAAGTCATTAATAAAGAGTCGCCAGTTTTTCACTTCACCTAATAAGCTGTTGCCAAAGGTTAGTGAGTCATTTTCAAATCTGAACGTTAATAAATCATTAGTAAAAGGTTTTTACAACAATCCATCAAGTCCTAAGTTGTAAATGTTAAAATGTTTTTCGAGTCTATCTTATTACAATACTTGCCCTGATGTTTATATATGGAAAAAGTTATTGAATGTTTTAATCATTCCTCCTGTCCATAGGACTTTGTAGTCATCCTTCCTGGCTACAAAGGAACAAATGAGGAACTTCAGCTTGTGTGAGCCAAATCAAGTGGGTATCTTTCAAACAGTCTTGCAGTTTTTATAGTACAGAGTTCCCTCTTTGTGTGACTGTCCCTCCACACCAAGGAAACACTGTCCGGGAAACAAAAACATGGGATTTCATACTTAGAAAAATCAAGTCGGTATCTGCTGAAGTTACAGTCTTTATTTTAGTCTAAGTCAGACTGCTGAGGCCTCATGGTACAATACAATATCAAGGGATCATTTTTCTTGGCTAGTTTGGACAGGAGGAATGATTTCATAAGAGCAGTATCATATTAAGACAACTCTGAATCGTTCTTTAATAACTCATTCATAAATGGGACTTGGTTGTGATGCAGAAGGTGGTTCAACAGTCAACTGTCCATTGGAGCAAAGACACAGCAAATATCACGCAAAAGGGTAAATACCAACCTGGCAACCCATACACTGTTTCTTTTAATGGTTTATAACTAATTTATTAAGCAGTAGCTAATTATTTATCAACCATTAATAAAGACATTGCTGAGTGAAAACACTTTATAACGTGTGCCTTATTAGAAAATGGTGAACGGTTACCACAAATGAAATGTCACACATCCCCATTGTTTTGGGTGTGGAGGCGAAAATCTCAGAGATATCTCAAAATATCTCAAAGACCTGGAGAAATGAAACAAAAACTATCTGCACGGCTACATACCACTAACAAGTAAGTCAGAAAATGTGTTTCATTTTTAATTGAATAAGTTAACCCTTTCAGGTCATGGTTTCCTCACCTTTTGCCCTGAGTAATGACTCCATTTTCCATGTGATATTACAGCGTAATGAAGCCCAAACCACAATTGCTTCCACATTTCCAACAGCCGAGTCTATAATGCAGCCATGTGGGATGTCCTCTGTGTGTGTGTGTGTGTGTGTGTGTGTGTGTGTGTGTGTGTGTGTTTGTGTATGTTTTAAGTGCGTGGCTATCTTTATGTGCTCATGCATGCTCACATATGTGGTACTACATGTGTTCACTGCATGTTACACATATACAGCACATTTACCCTTTGATGTGCATGCTTGACATAGAGCACATGGCTATTTTTACTCGCTGTGTGTGTGTGTGTGTGTGTGTGCGTACAGTGTGCAATCAAAGACAGTGAATATGTAAACGTGTGCTTGTGTTTATATGTGTGTTTTGTGTCTTTTTTTTTTTTTTTTTACATCTGTCACCTTTTGTGCTTGTGATTGTCTTTGTGTGTGAATTTATGTATGTCACATTTGAACATTAGTATTTGTGGTGCTGCCTTCATGCTTCTCCTCTTGGGTGGTTTTTTAAAATTTTTTATTTGTGATGTCTCTGTATGTGTGTTTATCTGTGTATGTTACTGTCTGCGAGTGCGTGTGTGCATGTGTGTGTGTGTGTGCGGATGTGTGTGTGTGTGTGTGTGTGCGGATGTGTGTGTGCGTGTGAGACAGACAGACTGAGACAGAGAGAACTCCTGACCCACCAACAATGTAGCGTTAACGCAGCCCGACGCTCCACATCTCACCAGCTGAAACTAATTAACGGCAGTTCAGTCACATTGAGCTCTCTCACTCACTTTCTCTCTCTCTCGCTCTTTCTTACACACACATACACACATACACACACACATATACCCCCCCCCCCCCGGCTTTTCCTCTCTCTCATGCCCTCGTCTTCCTCCTCCCTGACATCCCCCCGCCCTTCCTTCACCTCCTGCCATCCCTCAACTTGTTTTTCCCTTTAAACCTCCCCTTCCCATATCTCGCACACTCACGCATGCTTGGGTGAACTCATGCACCGGAGCACATAGTCTAAGCATGTAAACATCCCACATGTATGGATAGATCTGCACGCACGCTGCACAAAAAAAAAACAAAAAAAAAAAAACACAGTGAAACCCATACTTTTACCCTTCACAAATCACACACTCCACTGTCTTCCTCCTCTCTGGTGGGAGGGTTGCGATACTGTACGCCAGACACATCTTGAAACGCTGTCAGGGTTCAGTCTGTGATTGGATCCAGGTAGACATTTTTGGCATTCTCAGCCCCACTCTGTACCATCCATCACTTTAAAACAACCAGACCTATTGATGTGTCTGATGAATGGCCAGAGTGGGTGAGTATTTGCGAGCATGTGAATGTGTGAACATGTGTGTGTGTGTGTGTGTGTGTGTGTGTGTGTGTGTGTGGTGGCAGTGGATTTAGAGCTTGTTGTTTAACACTGCTCATGAAGCCAAACTTGTGGCTTGCGGCGTCGTCTAATGAATCAACTCTCTGTGGTAAACAATTGCCACCATGCAGTCCAAGTTTACAGTGGCTGTTGCCCAGAGAATCAGGCGTGAGGATGGTCAGGCATCTGTTTGGAAGTTGAAGAGCTCTCACACAGACACAAAGCAAAAAACCCCCAAAAAATAAAAAAAACATACCTGTTTCACAATCTAGTTGAGAAGTTCACTGCTTGGACGCAAAGGCAGCAACTGGACCAGAGCTTCCAGCAGAGAATCGCATTCTACTTGGAGGGAGACCAGCACAAACAGAGGATGGAGGACGGGGGTTCAGATCCTGTCCGACAAGCTGACTGAGGTTTACTGTGGAGCTGGCCGGCTTGAGGGAAACACAATCCTCCGGCAGGCAGCAGAGAAACCAGAGTGTCTGTCGGCTCTACGGGTTCAACAGCAGCAGCAGCAGCAGCAGCAGCAGCAGCAGCTCCAGCGGTTTGCTTCGTCTTCCCCCCTCACCACCGAACGGAGCTCAAACACACTTGTACGCTTGGTGTGTTTAGGTCATGCTCAAAGTATGCCTGTATACTGATGTTCTGCAAGCTCAGGGAAACCACATCCTGTCACATATTTACCTCCCCCTGCCCTGTCTCTCCCTCCCTTTTTCTCTCTTTTCAGTCTGTCTTTCTGTGTCTTTTTCCTGTGTCTTTCTCTCGCTCCCCTGTGATTGTCTGAAGCAACTGAGCGCTCTGACCCAGCGTCTGCTCAGCACAGCCTCTCTGCCTCACTGTCTATCTCTCCGGCAGCCGCACCAGTTCCACTCGACTGACTGAAGAATCCATCTGAGGAGAGTAAAG